>NW_027053163.1:0-50000 GCF_011386835.1 Chrysemys picta bellii | reverse complement strand
GAATTCTGTATCCGTGTCCGTGTCCATGTCCTCATCATGCTTGTCGCTGCGCTGCCGCCGCCGCTGCCTCCTCGCCTCGTTTTTCTGGTCCTGGCTGAGCATAAACTCCACGGGAACGCGCGAGGTGTTTACAATATTCATGACTGCTGTCTTGAGCTCAGCGGGCTCCATGCTTGCCGTGGTATGGAGTCTGCAGTGTTCACCCACCCAGGAAAAAAGGCGCGAAAATGGTTGTCTGCCGTCCGTTGCTTTCATGCAGGGAGGGAGGGAGGGAGGAGGTGAGGCTGTACCCAGAACCACCTGCGACGATGTTTTTTGTCCCATCAGGCACTGGGATCTTAACCCACAATCCCAATGGGCGCAGGAGACTGCGGGAACTATGGGATAGGTATGGGATTGCTACCCACAGTGCAACGGTGCAGAAATCGACGCTAGCCCCGGTACTTGGACGCACACCACCGAATTAATGTGCTTAGTGTGGCCGCATTCATTTCGACTTTATACAACCTGTTTTTCAAATCCGAATTATCTAAATTCGGATTAATCCCATAGTGTAGACATACTCTGAGGCCAGGTCTATCATAGGAAATTAAGTCGGTAGAACTAGCCGCCCAGGGTGTATAAAATCCACCCCCCTGATTGACACAATTAAACTGACCTAACCCCTGTGTAAACCTGTCAACAGGGGAGGGCTTCTTCCCATGGGCGTTATATACCCACCTGGTGCTCAAGCACCAGCAATATTCGGAGACCGGGGCCCAGCTCCAGCAATATTTGGGGCCAGATCTCCCCCCCGCCCCGGGCCCCACCTTCCACCCCTCCCGTTCCTCCCCCGAGTGTCCCCTGGCCCCCCCTTGCTGCCCCCCTGCAAGTCCCCGGCCCAGAGAGAGCAGAGCGTCGTCTTCCATTGCCTCGCTGCAGCAAGTGCTGCCGCAGGGTCCTAGTGCCCCCATCTCGACTGCCAGGGCAGACTGACTGTGAGCCTGCCCTTCCCCCTCAGACTCTTCCCTTTTCCGGCAGGACCCTCCAGCAGCAAAGGGGACCCCCTCCGCCCGCAGTCACCACTCCTGCCCCATGCTGGGCAAGGGGCAGCCCCATCCTTCACCCCCAGTGAGGCTACAGTCAGGGGCAATAGCAGCGGAGGAGGCGCAGGCAGCACCCCCCCGGCACCCACCACTGGGGAGGCGAGGGAGATTCCTGGACCTGAGAGGGGCCCTAGGAGCACATGCAGTGACAGTGGTGGGGGTGAGTGTGCTGCTGGGGGGGCAGGAAAGGGGGGCTCCTCACCCAGAGCTTGCTGCTGCTGACAGGGAAAGGGCTGGGGGGAGTCCTCCTCACTGGCCCCTGTCCCGGAGCAGCCTGCCTGCACCCCAAACTCATCCCCAGCCCTGCCCCACCCAGAATCCACACCCCCAGCCAGAGCTTTCATCCCCCACCACGCCCTCAACCCGAGCCCTGAGCCCCTCCAGCACCCCAAACACCTTATCCCCAGTCCCAGCCAGAGCCCTCATCCCCCCACACCCTGACCCTCTGCTCCAGCCCTGAGCCCCCTCCAACACCACAAACCCCTCATCTCCAGCCCCAGCCAGAGCCCTCGCATCCCAACCCTCTGCCCCAGCCCTGAACCTCTCCAACACCCCAAACTCCCCAGCCCCAGACAGAGCCCTCACACCCCAACCCTCTGCCCCTCCAACACCCCAGACACCTTATCCCCAGCCCCAGTCAGAGCCCTCATGCCCCCCCACACCCCAACCTTCTGCCCCAGCCCTGAGCCTCTCCAGCACCCCAAACCACTCATCCCCATCCCCAGCTAGAGCCCTGACCTCCACACTCCTACTCTTGCCCTGAGCCCCTCCCACACCCCAAACCCCTCATTCCCAGGCCCAGACAGAGCCCTCACCCCCTACACCCCTACCCTCACCCTGAGCCCCTCCCACACCCCAACCCCTCATCCCCAGCCAGAGCCCTCATCCCCCCGCACCCTAACCATCTGCCCCAACCCTGAGCCCCCTCCTGCATCATGAACCCCTCATCCCCAGCCCCACCCCACAGCCCTCACCCCACCCCTCTGCCATAGCCCTGAGCCCCCTCCCACACCCCAAACCTCTCATCCCCAGCCCCACCCCTAGACCCCCTCCCTCCACACCCCCTCCCATCCCCAAACTCCCTCCCAGAGCCAGCATCCTGCACCCCAGACCTCCTGCCCCACCCAAACTCCCTCACAGAGTCTTGGGCAGGTGGGGGGCAGAGTTTTGGGGGGACGGAGTTTGGGTGAGGGCAGGTTCTGGGCACCACCAAAATTTCTACAAACCTGCTGCCCATGCTTCTTCCAGCACAGCTACCAGCTCGCAGGGAAGTGGAGATGCCTCCCGTCGGTGTCAGGAGCATCTTCACGGACACGCTACAGCAGCACAGCTGTGCCGCTGCAGTGTTTGAAGTGTAGACTGGCCCTAAGAAAGCTCCCAATACACATGGTAGTTTCCCAACCAGCCACAGCAACAACAGGGGAGTGAAGGTATTTTGGGGAGAAAACTCAAGCACAATTCATTTTTTCAGGTGGAAAAAACCCTGCCAGGAAGCTGTCAGGCCTCCCCTATGTGACCTAGAGAATCACAAAAGGAAGCAGATCCCAGGTATTCTCTCCCCTTCAGGTCACCTTTAAGGAAAGGCCATTTTTCAAGTACTAGACACTCATCTCCAGCTGCAGATTTTGCTGTTTTCTCTCTAATTCTTCCATTTGGAAATAAAATCCCCACTGATATCACCCCCTTTCCTCTGGTTATTAATGTATGATGTAAAATCCTCTACAGTGAGTAGAACCTTGTCCCCATGGAGACTGCCCAGCCCCTGCTGCTGTCTCCCCCACCAAACCCAGCTCCCTCCAACGGGTTCTGTGTTGTAATTGAAATAAATATATTTTAAAATGTAGAAAAAAATTCAAAAATATTGAATACATTTCAATTGGTATTCTACTGTTTAACAGTGCGATTAAAACTGTGATTAATCATGATTAATTTAAAATTGTTTTTAATAATTTAATTTTTTTAATTAATCACGTGAGTTAACTGTGATTAATCAACAGACCTAGTTCATAACAGTGACCACCCCAGTAGAGATGAGTGCAGGATCCATCCTTTCGGACTGCTGCTCTCACTGTTGATGCTAGAGCACCAAGTGTGGCTGCGCTCTGGCTGGAGCCTCTCTACTGTTGGTTCATGAGCTGCTGGGAAAAGCATTCATGTAACTAACTTGGGTGTGTCACTGCAAATCAATGGCTGTGTAAGTGCAACACCTGCCAAAGGTTTTGTAGCTTGTCAACAGCATCACAGTGTGAGGGGCAGCCCAGGATGGCGGGACAGAGGGCCCAGCGGTTCCACAGACCAGGTTGCACCCCGGGGTCCCCATCACAGTGGTTAACTAGGGTTACCATATTTTGTGCCTCCAAATGGAGGACACTCCATGGGGCCCCGCCCCCGCCCCAGCCCCGCCCACGCCCACGCCCCAACTCCGCCCCCTCCCCAAAGTCTCCGCCCCCTCCCCTGCTTCCCGCGAACATTTAATTCGCGGGAAGCCTGAAGCAGGTAAGGGGGAGTGTGGGGGGAGGAGGCACGGCCCAGGCTAGCCCCCCGGCGGCTCTAGCCTGGGTCGGCTCGGGCCCTGGGGTGCCAGCCCCGGCCGACCACCCCCGGCCCGCCCAGCACTGCCGGCCGGCCCAGCGCACCCCCCGGCGGCCCGGCCCCGCGACCGCCACCCCGGACCGGCCCCGCGGCCCAGCGCACCCCCCCCGGCGGCCCGGACCGGCTCCCGGCCCCGTGGCCCAGCGCACCCCCCGGTGGCCCGGACTGGCCCCGCGGCCCAGCGCACCCCCCCCGGCGGCCCGGACCGGCTCCCGGCCCCACGGCCCAGCGCACCCCCCCGGCGGCCCGGACCGGCTCCCGGCCCCGCGGCCCAGCGCACCCCTCCGGCGGCCCGGACCGGCCCGGACCCCGGCCTGGCACCGCGCCCCCGCGCCCGGCCCGGCACCATGCCCCCGGCCCCGCGACCCCGGCCCGGCCCCGCACCAGCCCCGGCCAAAGAGGCCCCGGCCGAGCCCTCCCTCCCTCCCGATTTTCCCGGACATGCCCGGCTTTGGGGGATTTCCCCCCGGACGGGGATTTGAGCCCCCAAAAGCCGGACATGTCCGGGAAAATCCGGATGTATGGTAACCCTAGGTTAACACGCCCGTCTGAGCAGTGAGAGACACACGGTTCAAATACTTTTTGGCAGAGGGGTGAGATTGAACTTGGATTCCTCACATTCCAGCTGAGTGCTTTATCTACTGGGCTAGAAGTTATAAAATGGGCACCAGCACCACCTCCTCCGCTGAACAGATGTTTGAATGGGACCCAATCTGGTAGCTGTGCTGGGAGGAACAGGCCC
Organism: Chrysemys picta bellii; assembly: GCF_011386835.1. Lineage (NCBI taxonomy): Eukaryota > Metazoa > Chordata > Testudines > Emydidae > Chrysemys > Chrysemys picta. Next base: position 45,581 of record NW_027053163.1, on the reverse strand, counting down.
TACAAGCAAGATTGGCAGCTGAATGCTGATCTTCCCCCGGTCCATGACTCACTCTGGGGCTTAGGCGGGAGAGAGACACCTCATGCCTAGAATGGGGCAGCGGTGCGCACGGCCAGAGTCAGAAACATAAGTGCCAGGAGAACGTAGACCCTGCAAACGGGCCGTGCATCTCCCCTTTCTGAACCCCAGTGCCTCCCCGATTTCACCCTTCTGCCCTTCTCCTTCCCCTCCCTAGTGTACCTCTTGCCCCCTTTCATCCTCCTCTGGACACCTTTTGTCTCCTACACAAATTCTGTCCATTCCACCCCTCCCACTTCCCTGCTTTAGCCCCCTTTGGTTGCAGGGAGCAGATTGTTCGCCAGTGAGGGCAGCGGCTTCAGCAAATGATATTTTCATTATTATTATTCAAAGAATTTTATTCAATCAAACTTGAAAAACCTTTGGATTATTAAAGATTCAATCGTGATAACTGAGTTGGAGCTATCATAAAACTCACTGGCCTGCCTGAAGTAGGCACTGAGAAAACGCTGATGTGACATTGGAGCTGAATGTACAATCTAAAGGAAGAGCATTCAACACTGGGATGTCTTGCAGGCTAAGGGTTAGAACATGCAGTTAAAGAAGAAAAAATTGAATAAGGAGCCAGCATCACATGAGTTAATGGGCATTCTTCAGCTTGACCCTGCGCTGATTAAAAAGTTTACACAAATGCAAGACAATTTTTATAGATAGTTGAAGGTTGTTCCCAATTAAATACTGACCTGTAAAAGTGACCTGACTTAAGAAAAAAAAAATCCCCTCCCACAGAGCGGGGACAATTATACCTATTTCATTCCTTGAGCTTTTTGTAGAGCAAAATCATCCTACAGACAGAGACGTTTTCTTCACAGATGTAGATTTTAGAAGTCGCCTTTTGCTTGTTTATAACTTGATCTCAGCCTCAGATGTTTCAGCCTTACAAGAAACTAGGGTGACCAGACAGCAAGTGTGAAAAATCAGGACAGAGGGTGGGGGGTAATAGGAGCCTATATAAGAAAAAGCCCCAAATATCGGGACTGTCCTTATAAAATCAGGACATCTGGTCACCCTACAAGAAACGCTGTTCCATGTTCATGTCACTGGAGCCTGATCAGAAACAGCAAAGGAGCAAATTCTGATGGGAAGCAGATTCTGATCCAGTGGCATCACCTGTGAGTAGCAGCCCAGCTCCTCTGCTCCTCCGCTTCCCTGCATCACCCAGCCTGGGAAGGGGAAGAGGGGACCATACGGCAAATGAATCCATTACAAGATAATTTTAGGGTATTTATTTTCAAATAATCACGGTAAGGTTAGGGCACACTGCCATGAGTGGCATATTGTGAATAAATCTTCTAAACTGAATTATTGCATTGAAAATGTTCATAACGCATCACGTTTAAAACAAAAAGTAGATCTAGCAATGCCATGTGATGTGCCTCCCCTCAGACTCTGCTCAGCTAGATCTTCAAGAAATGAGGTTCAGTTGCTAATTTCAAGGAATTAGACCAATTGGTCACTATTGTTACAGAGCATTGCAGAAGGTGGTGGACAGAACCCAGAGGAATTGTGATGAATTTCCTGGGGAACTTTTTTTTTTGTACTCTAAACCTCACATGACAACAAAAAAATCACCTTTTCGACTGATTTATGGCCGAGAATATAGGTTTTCCAATAAAGCTTCATCAATTTTCATGTTATGTGTCACTAAGTGCCAGTGTCTATACTACAATTAAGTTAATTTGTGATGATTCAGTAAAGGAATACAACCCCTTCTCTATTTCTTTACCAAACTACATTTGTTGTGTCCCTGTAACCAAGACCATGAAGAGCCCGGCAGTACATTGAAATCAACAGTGGACACTGACAGTCCATTGCCTGCAAATAATATTTCTAAAGAAAAATAAACTAAAAAAATGGAAATTGTAGAAGAGATTTCTATCTATAGGAAGATGCTGTTTGAGGTTGCGGACCATGTTTTGTTAATTGATGTGAGAAAAAGAAAGGAAGGGTCATATCGTGATTACCAATTATATGTAGCTAGAAAGTTAATAATCACATGAATTAATGTGACATTCAAAGACTATTATATAATATTGTGTGAGTTAAGTTAAATATATTGCTTAATTAATTCTATCATTTTTTCACCTATTAATTTTCAAAGATGTAGTGCAGGAGGTGGGTGCATGTGCTAGGCCTTCCAGGGAGAACCAGTCAAGACAATAAGCGGGGGGGGGGGGGGGAGAGAGAGAAGCTGAACATGTGTGTAGTTGTGATGTGTATGACACATGTACATTGTAACTGAACACCTCAGTCTGACAATTTAATAGTTTATTTTGTTAAGATAAATATTTTGGATTTCTTGAAATTGCACAGTTGAAATACAAATGACGTTATTTAGAGTTGCTGCAGTAACTGGCCCTACCACGGGGGGCGGAGGGGAAGAGCGGCAGCGCTGGGAGGGGACAGACTGTGCCGCGGGATCACTGTCAGGGACAGAGATTCCCCCCGGCCTGAGCTGGGACCGGGCAGATTATCAGGGGAGCTGCGTTTGTACCCCTATCACTGACACGAGGATTGAAATAAGGGCGGAGCGTCCCAGAGTAGGTGTCAGTGAAAGTGAAGAGATGGGACCTGTCAGTCACATTGTAAAACGAGACCTCGCCCGCCTCATAGTCCAGGAAAATCCCCACCCGGCTGGGCCTGACGCTCACGGGAAGGGGGATTGGGGGGGCTGTGCCGGCCTTGTACCCCTCATCCCTCAGCCACATGATCCAGTATCCATCCTCAGGTGTGAGTGTGACCTTCCCCTTTCTGTTCGCAGATTCCCTACAAACTCCCAGGTCCCACTCAGTCTTGTCTCCCACCTCCACCTCCCAGTAACGCCTCCCGCCCGCGAACCCCTCAGCGCCCAGGACACAGGGACAAAGATCAAATCTCTCAGGATTGTCGGGCAGATCCTGCCATGTGTCTCCGAATCTCACATGTTTCTGATCCTCAGACAGGATGAGTCTGGGATGAGCCGTGTCTGGATCCAGAGTCACGTCCACTGGGGAGAGAGTCACAGAGTCAGGGCCGGGGGCATTGGCTGGTCACTGGGATCAAAGGGAAATTAACCTGCGTCTCCGTTAATCGCTGGGGGGGGGTTGTTGCCCAAGGGGAGTCAGGGCCTGTCTGCCTGTGAGGAGGTAAGAGCATGAGGAGCAGGGGGATTGAGCAGAAGGGCAGACACAGGGAGGGCAGAGGAGGGGAGGGACAAGCACCAGGGGGCAGAGAGGGGTGAGAAGAGAGGCAGAGGCAGGTAGGTAGAGGAAGGTGTTAGGAGATGGGATTGGGGAGAGGCAGGTGCCAGGGGGTCAGAGTGGGTGGAGGGAGGGGCAGAGGGGAGGAACAGGCACAAGGGCAATGGGGGGATAAAAGAAGGGGCAGGCACCATGAGGACAGAGGGGGGTGAAGGGCAGGTTCCTGGGGGTGGGGGGAGAAGTGGGCTCCATGGGAGAAGAAGGGGACAGACCCCAGGGGTCTATGGGGAGCAAGGAAAGGGATGGGCAGAGGGGTGTGAGGGAATGTGCGTGCTCCAATCGGGCAGGGGAAATCAAGGGGGGCAGGGGAAATCAAGGGGAGGGTGAGCTGCCAGGGGGTGAGATGATGAGGAGTGGGGCAAGTGGAACCATGGGGGGGAGTGAGTGGGCAGGCACTGGTGCCAAAGGGACAGAATGGGGGGGGGGTAAGGGAGCAGGTGAGCAGAAGGGGGCAGAGAGAGGGGTGTGGTAAAGGGCAGGCCCTAGGGGGCAGATGGGTGTGAAGGGAGATGTGGGCACCAGGGGGGCAGATGGAGGATGAAGGGAGGGGTGGGACCCAGAAGTTAGGAGAGGGAGAGGTGAGGGGTGGGGCAGTGCTGAGGTGAGGGGAAGGGCTGAGACCAGGGGTCCTAGATGGAGGTGAAGGAAGGGACTTGCACCAGGTGGGCAGAGGGGGCAAAGGAAACAGCAAGCACCAGGGAGGCAGATGGGCCAAGGGTAGAGCTGGGACTTGGGGCAGAGGAGGAGCTGGCACCAGGGGACTGGAGGGGTGGTGAGGGGAGCAGGTGTCACGGAGCCAGAGGGCGAGGGGAGGGGCAGAGGTTAGAAATAAGGAGAAGGTGGCATGGGTGATGGTGGCAGAGGGGCAAGAGGAGAGCAGGGTCAGTGGGGCAGAGGGTGGTGAGGGGGTTGGGCACCAGGGAGGAAGGGGAGAAGGGGAGGGTCAGGTGTTGGGGGCCAGGGGGAGTGAGGGAAGGGATAGGCACCAGAAGGGTGCGGTGGGTAAGGGAAAGGGCAGGTGCTAGGGGGATTGAGCAGAAGGGCAGACACAGGGAGGGCAGAGGAGGGGAGGGACAAGCACCAGGGGGCAGAGAGGGGTGAGAAGAGAGGCAGAGGCAGGTAGGTAGAGGAAGGTGTTAGGAGATGGGATTGGGGAGAGGCAGGTGCCAGGCGGTCAGAGTGGGGCTAGAGGAGGGGTGGGCAGAGGGGGTGAGGGAAGGGGCAGGTGCCAGGGGTCAAAGAGGGTGGGGAGAGAGGCAGGTGCCAGGAGGGCTGAGGGGAATAAGAAGGGCGGAAGCCAGGACAGCAAAGGGCGGTGAGGGGTGGGGTGGCCATCAGGGGGCAGAGGGGGGTGAGCAGAGCGATGGGAGACATGACAGCAGAGGAGGGAAAGAGGAGAGGTAGATGCCAGGACATAGCAGGGGTGTGAAGTGATGGGGGACCCTTGGGGCTCTAGCATGGTGAGTGGCAAGTGACAGAGTTAACACTGTTAGTGACCCTGGCAGCTGGATCGACCCAGGATATGGATAAGGAACTATTTAATGTATTAAGGGAAGTAAATACTAATAGAAACTGTGTAATTATGGGGGACTTTAACTTCCCAGATATAGATTGGGGAACAAACGCTAGTAGCAATAATAGGGCTCAGATGTTCCTAGATGTGCTTGCTGATCAATTCCTTTATCAAGTGGTAGCTGAGCCGACGAGGGGGGAGGCCATTTTAGATTTGATTCTGGTAAGTAGTGAGGACCTTGTTGAGGAAGTGGTAGTGGGGGACAACTTGGGCTCCAGTGATCATGAGCTAATTCGGTTTAAACTAAATGGAAGGAGTACCAGAATTAAGTCAAAGACTAGGGTTTATAATTTTAAAAAGGCCAATTTTAACAAATTAAGGGGACTGGTAAGGGAAGTGGATTGGGCAAACATATTAAGGGATCTAAAGGCAGAAGAAGCCTGGGATTACTTTAAGTTAAAGATGCATGAGCTGTCAGAGGCCTGTATCCCCAAAAAGGGAAAAAGATTACTAAGCAAGAGATTTAGACCGAGCTGGATGAGCGACCGACTGAAAGGGGCGATTAGGAAAAAACAGAAAGCGTACAAAGAGTGGAAGAGGGGAGGGATCAGTAAGGAAACTTACCTTAGTGAAGTCAGAGAATGTAGAGATAGAGTGAGAAAGGCCAAAGGCCGGGAAGAGTTGGACTTAGCGAGGGGAATCAAAAGCAATAGTAAGAGGTTTTACAGCCATATAAATAGGAAGAAAGCAAAGAAAGAAGAAGTGGGACCGCTGAAGACTATAGCCGGAGAGGAGATTAAAGATAATCTAGGCATGGCGCAATATCTCAATGAATATTTTGCATCGGTGTTTAATGAGGCCAATGAAGGTATTAGGGATACTAGCACCGTTACAGAGGGGCATACAGGATGGGGGATTACCGCATCCGAGGTAGAAACAAAACTAGAACGCCTTAATGGGACTAAGTCGGGTGGACCGGACAATCTTCATCCGAGAATATTGAAGGAATTGGCGCGGGAAATAGCAGGCCCATTAGCGATTATATTTAATGAATCTGTAAACTCGGGGGTGGTCCCGTTAGACTGGAGAATAGCCAATGTGGTTCCTATTTTCAAGAAAGGGAAAAAAAGTGACCCGGGTAACTATAGGCCTGTTAGTTTAACATCAGTAGTGTGCAAGGTGCTGGAGAAGATTCTGAAAGAGAAACTAGTTGAGGACCTTGAGGTTAATGGCAAATGCGATAAATTACAGCATGGTTTTACGAAGGGCAGATCGTGCCAAATGAATCTGATCTCCTTCTTTGAGAAAGTAACTGACTTATTAGATAAGGGAAATGCGGTGGACCTAATATACCTGGATTTCAGTAAAGCGTTTGATACAGTACCCCATGAGGAATTATTGGTTAAAATAAAAACATGGGGATCGATATGAAAATCCAGAGGTGGATAAGGAATTGGTTAATGGGGAGAATGCAGCGGGTTGTATTAAAGGGTGAATTGTCGGGTTGGAGGGAGGTTACTAGTGGAGTGCCTCAAGGTTCGGTTTTGGGACCCATTTTATTTAATCTATTTATAACTGACCTCGGGACCGATTGCAAGAGTGGGCTGATAAAGTTTGCGGATGATACGAAGGTGGGAGGAGTTGCAAACTCGGAGGAGGATAGGGATATTCTGCAGGGAGACTTGAATGAGCTTGTGAATTGGAGTATCAGAAATAGGATGAAATTTAATAGTGAAAAGTGTAAGGTGATGCATTTGGGGATGAATAATAACAATTTTAGTTACAAGATGGGGACGCATTGGTTAGAAGTAACGGAAGAGGAGAAGGACCTAGGGGTCCTTGTTGACCGCAGGATGACTATGAGTCGACAATGTGACGTGGCGGTGAAAAAAGCCAATGCGGTCTTGGGATGCATTAGGCGAGGTATATCTAGTAGGGATAAGGAGGTCCTGCTTCCGTTGTACAAGGCGCTGGTGAGACCTCATTTGGAGTACTGTGTGCAGTTCTGGTCTCCAATGTTTAAAAAAGATGAACTCAAACTGGAACGGGTGCAGAGAAGGGCGACTAAGATGATCAGAGGAATGGAAAACCTGTCGTATGAAAAGAGATTATAGGAGCTTGGGTTGTTTAGTCTGACAAAGCGAAAGCTGAGGGGGGATATGATTGCTATCTTTAAATATATCAGAGGGGTTAATACAAGGGAGGGAGAGGAATTATTCCAGCTTAGTACTAATGTGGACACGAGAACGAATGGATACAAACTGGCCGGGGGAAAGTTCAGGCTTGAAATTAGACGAAGGTTTCTGACCGTCAGAGGGGTGAAATATTGGAACGGCCTTCCGAGGGAAACGGTGGGGGCAACGGACCTGTCTGGTTTTAAGATTAAGTTGGATAAGTTTATGGAGGGAATGGTTTAATGGTAAAACATAGTAGCCAAGGAAAACCAAGCAATGGTACATGAATACCATAATGGCAAACAAGGGTCAGGCTAGAGACTCTTGCCTATATGCTCGGGGTATTACTGATCGCCATATTTGGGGTCGGGAAGGAATTTTCCTCCAGGGTAGATTGGCTGAGCCTCTGGAGGTTTTTCGCCTTCCTCCGCAGCATGGGGCAGGGATCACTAGCAGGAGGGTCTCAGCCGATTGAAGTCACTAAAACACAGGATTGGGGACTTCAACGGCAGAGTCCAGGGAAGGGTCTTGCGGCCTGCAGCATGCGGGGGGTCAGACCAGATGATCATAATGGTCCCTTCTGACCTTAAAGTCTATGAGTCTATGAGTCTATGAGCTCAGCGTCCCTGCCAGGGGCCTGAGCTGGCACGTGTCTGGCTGCCTGTACCCTGCTCAGCTGGGTGTTACTGTGCTGTGTGGACAGGACCTAGGGTTGGCACCTGTCCAGTTTTCCCAGGATTGTCCCTTTGTTCAGGTCACTGTCGTGGGAAATCTGTGAGTCTGTCCAGGATGCTACTAGCCCCAGGTATATCAGTGGCTGTAGCAGGGGGGCTGCAGGGTGTTGATGCTGCACAGAGAGAGATCTGGGTCCAGAGTGTCTGGGAGCCCCGGGGAGCAGTGAGTGAGATGTGGAGCTTGGGGCCAGCAGGGCCCATTCACCACCATGCAGGTATCAGCTGTGGAGGTCACCACTGGGGGCAGTGGGGTAGATTTAGGGCCATAAACTACTTGGTGAGGTTGGTGCCTGAGGCAGTCAAATGAACAGGACCTGCAGGGGCTGGTGCCCTCTCCCGTGGGTGAGACGGGGACACGGTGCTCCGGGTGCGGGGACAGGTCGTGTATGTGGAGCAGAGGTGGTGACCCTAACAGGACCTCAACGGTGTTTGTGTAACTGTCCTGGGCACCCCGTCCCTCCCAGCTCTGTGTGGTAGGACACCCTGGGGTGCATGGACACCTGGGCCAGTGGTGCTGTAATGTGTGCACACAGCCCCTGGAGCTGCCAGGGAGCAGCCCAGATTCTCCCAGCATTCACCAGGACACACACATGGTCAGGCAGCAGGCTGGGAGCAAACACACACACACAGCTCAGCAACTGCTGTGAGGCAGAAAAGCTGCCTTGTTGGCACAATTTGTTGTAACTGGGTCAAGGGAGTGTCACAAGCTGGTTATAAAAACCTGTGTGCCCCTGCAGTGGGACAGGGCCTCCCTCCCCCCAAATCCAGGGGACACTGAACAGCCCCTGTCTGGGCCTGTTACGCTAGAAGGAAATTGTGGGTGAAAGCCTGGTCTGATCCTGCTGCTGGGAGGAGAGAGCTTGGCAGTTCAGTTCAGTTCAGTTATGGCCAGATAAGAATGCCCATCCTGCAGAGCCCAGGCACCCCCTGCAAAGGTGACACCAGGAGCAACATTTCATCACTAATCAGCCCTTTCCCAACGGGGACATGTCCCTGCTCTGCAATAAACCTGGGTTTTGTTTGCCCCTTTCCATCCACCCCAGTGACATTGCTGTTTCTAGCTTGAATGTCATAGGAAAATGCTCTGTGCAGGGAAAGGAGCAGAGAGCTCCCAGGGGAAGGTGGGTCTCACCATGGATAAAATATCAGTGGTATGTACAGTACCTGCGTAGATCTGGGCGCTTCTCCACCCTGCAACCAAACACAGACAGAGGGGTGAGAACATCCCTGAACACCGACATGCTGAGCAGGAGACAATGTCACACAGGGTGATACTGGGGGGAATAGAACTTACTGAGCTCAGCCTGGAGTTTGTCTAAAAATAAAACAAAGAGAAATGAGTCAATATCACATTATCTTGCAGAAGAGAAGAGAGTCAAAAAGACCTTAATGCAGGGAAGTTACAATTCTTAGACTCAGCCTGGAGGCTACAGCAGCAGCCAGACACCTGAACCTAGGCTGACCAGACAGCAAATGTGAAAAATCAGGATGGAGGTGGGGGGTAATAGGAGCCTATATAAGAAAATGACCCCAAAATTGGGACTGTCCCTATAAAATCGGGACATCTGGTCACCCTACCTGAACCTCTGAGCAACAAAGGAATCAGCAAGGGGAGAAATACAGTAACCCCACCTGGCCACCTGCCAGGTGCAGGAGGTTGTTAGAGCCAAACAAGGATCCCTCTGCAAATGGAAAATATTAACCCTGTGCAGCCAGCAGAAAGGTGCATACAGTACATCGGGCGAAGTGCATAATGGGAATTAGGAGACTAAATGGAATTAGCAGAGTGAACAGCCAGAGATATAAAACAAATACCAGGGAATTATTTCAGTCCATCAGAATCAGGAAGCCTGTGAGAAAATCAATGGGTCCCCTGGATCTGCAGAGGGGAGAGGGAGCAAGGACAGTGCTGAGAGACTGACTCATTTCTTTGCATCAGTTTTCACCACAGAGGTTGCTGGGGAGAGACCTGCCCTGGAGCTGCTCTGTTCAGGAAATAAAGACCAGGGATCGAGGCGTGAAGAGGAGATATTGGAACAAACTGACAAACTAAAGAGCCAGCAGCCACCTAGAGCAGGTAAGACCCCTGCCAGATGGCAAATCCCAGGAGCTCTCAAATGACATCAGACGATATGGCTGAACCGCTAACAATAATACGCATCTCTCATTAAAATCAGCTTCACTTCTGGAGAATCGGAGGGTTGGGAATGTTGTAGCCAACTTTAAAATTTTGGTAGGAGTAATCCTAAGAACTACAGACCAGTGAGCGTTACGGCACTGCCTGCTACACTGGTTGAAATAAGAACTAAAAGAGAATTCTAAAACAGCTCTATGAGAAGGATAAGGTCTGACTAGCAGAGCTGGAAAGGAAACTTGTGTCCCACTAATCTACTAAATTGCTTTAAGTACGTCAGTAAAATAGTGCACAAAGGAGAACCCATTGGCATAATTTATGTGGATTTTCAAAAAGCCTTTAACAAAATTCCTCACAAAAGATTATTAACTAATCTGAGACATCATGGTGTGAGGGGTAAAGTATTGTCCTGGATCAGAAACCAGCTCAAAGACAGAAAACAAAGAGCAAGAATAAATGGTAAAAATTTACCATGGAAAATTTCATCAAGGATCTACAACCTATCCTGAAGGACGATCCATCACTCTCACAGATCTTGGGAGACAGACCAGTCCTTGCTTACAGACAGCCCCCAAACCTGAAGCAAATACTGACCAGCAACCACACACCACACAACAAAAACACTAACCCAGGAACCTATCCTTGCAACAAAGCCTGTTGCCAACTCTGTCCACATATCTATTCAGGGGACACCATCACAGGACCTAATCACGTCAGCCACACTATCAGAGGCTCGTTCACCTGCACATCTACCAATGTGATATATGCCATCATGTGCCAGCAATGCCCCTCTGCCATGTGCATTGGCCAAACCAGACAGTCTCTACGTAAAAGAATAAATGGACACGAATCAAGAATTATAACATTCAAAAACCAATTGGAGAACATTTCAATCTCCCTGGCCACTCGATTACAGACCTAAAAGTCGCAATATTACAACAAAAAAATTTCAAAAACAGACTCCAACGAGAGACTGCTGAATTGGAATTAATTTGCAAATTGGACACCATTAAATTAGTTTTGAATAAAGAGTGGGAGTGGATGGGCCATTACACAAAGTAAAACTATTTCCCCATGCTTATCTTTCCCCCCCTACAGTTCCTTATATCTCCTTGTCAAGTGCTGGAAATGGGCCATTTTCATTACCACTATAAACAGTTCTTTTTCTCTCCTGCTGACAACAGCTCACCTTAATTGATCACTCTCCTTATAATGTGTATGGTAACGCCCATTGTTTCATGTTTTCTGTGCATATATATATATCTTTCTTCTGTATTTTCTACTACATGCATCCGATGAAGTGAGCTACAGCCCACGAAAGCTTATGCTACAATAAATCTGTTAGTCTCTAAGATGCCACAAGTACTCCTGTTCTTTTTGGGGATACAGACTAACATGGCTGCTTCTCTGAAACATGGAAAAAGAGTTAGCAATGGGGTGCCTCAAAGTTGGGTCTTCGGTTAGGACTGGTGTTCAGTATAAGTTATCAGTGACTTGGAAAAAGGGATAAGCTGAGAGGTGGCAAAATTTATAGATGTCACAGAACTATTTAATTTAGACAAGGCCAGAGAAATCTTGAATTATTTCAGAGGGACCAAGCTTGGGCAATATGAGGGCTGATGAAATTCAGTATTGATCCTAGTAAGGTAAGGCACATTGCAAGGAATAATTACAGCTATTCAGACAGGTTCTAGGGTTCTAAATTGTAACTGGAACTACTCAGGAAAGAGACCCAGGGATCACTGGACACAACTCCATGAAGATCTCTTCTCAATGTGCAGCAATGGTTTAAAGAACGAAGAGTTAGGATGCAGAAAGAACATGATAGAAAAATGTACTTATCTAGTCCCTCACCTGGGCACTGTGCACCGCACTAGTCACCCCATCTCAGAAAGGACATTATGGAGATGGGCAACAATAATTATTAGAGCCCTGAAGGCACGTCCGTATAAGGAGTGATTAAAAAAGGTGGCACATTTTAGTTTAGATAGGAGACATGACAGAGAAACACAAAGCAGTGAGTGAGAGCAAGAAGTTGGGTGCTCAGACCTACCTTCTCTCCAAATACAAGAACAAGAGGATACTCAAATAAAGGGAAAAGCAGCAAATTTCTAACTGTAAGAGGAAATGACCTCTCAAGGTTCCTTTCAGTCCTATGATTGTATGATTCTATGCAATACTGTTTTATAGGATGCATAATTAGCCTGCGGAACAATTTGCCACAAGATAGCATTGAGGCCAGGAGTTCAGCAGGAGTAAAAGAAAAGGACATTTAGATGGATAATGAGAACATACAGATTTAGACTGGGTAGGATTAAAACTAAACAGACAAGCAAAGAAAAAACCCCAAATGGACAAAGGATTCAAAAAGCCCCAGACAGTGATATGGAAATGTGAATCTCCAGATTTATCACAGTTCACAAAAAATGCAAGCATTCTGGAGGGCAGAGAAACCCCCTCCTGCTTCAGTGCACAAGCCAATTGCTAACTGATGGGAGTCAGGAGGGAATTTTCCCTGGGGGCAGGTTAGTCCATCATCAGCCACTAGGGGGTTTCCTCACACCTTCTGAAACAGCTACTCATCCAGTGAAACCCTTAAGCACACGCTGAATAGGGATGGTCTGACACGTGGGCTTAAAGTGCAGCATGTGCTTAACTACCCTGCTGAATTGGGGCCCTAGTGAACACACACTAAAGGCCTGTTTAGATAATTATCCCTAAAGAAAACAACTACTTTGAGGTTAAAGCTTTTATTGGCTGAGGGAAGTGAGGCCCCACACCCAACTCAATGGCGTTTCTGTCTGTCTGCAATGTGATAACTTTTGACAACCACATCCCAACAGCTCTGTTTCACGGCATATTTTAGGCATCAGTGGGCAGAACCTTCTGGATTTTGGTGAAAAATGGAAACCTGTAAAAGCCTCATTTCCACTAAAATCTCAGGATACAGGGAGAGGCGGTGACCTCAGGGTTAGGATTATGGTTTAGGGTCAGGGTGCCCCTCATCCCCCTTCAGCCATTGCCCTAGCCAGGTCACTTATTCCCCATCCAGCCAAATACCTCCCCTCTGCCCCTCCCTCCCCGAGACCAGCCTCGTGCAGAACCCTGTTGATTTTGGTGAAAATCAGAAACATTGAAAAGCTGGATTTTAGTGGATTTTGGTTTTCCAATTTTCACCTAGATCAATAGGGATCCGCCCCGAATGGGGGGGGGGGGGGGTGAAGGACCTGGCTGTAGTGGGCTGAGGGCCAGCCTGGGTGTACAGCTCAGCCTATATTAGTAACAAAGCGTGTGCCCCTCCCTGTGTTATGGCACTGCACAGACACAGAGGAGTCACAAGTCCCTGCTCTGAAGAGCTCACAGTCTAACCAGACAAGACAGGCACAGGGCAGGGAAGTTAGAGCAAGTTAGAGCTCTATAAAATTTAAGTGTAGACAAGTCCTTAAACTGCTCTTGTTACACGGGTATAACACTCCATGCCAGCGCTGTTATTCCGTAATGGGAGTGAGTTTTTCTGGTTTAGCTTGTGCCTTTAGTTATGGCAGCCTTTCCCTGGGGGAAGGGCAGCAGCACGGCCCAGGATCTCTACAGCACTGGGCCCCTTTCCTGACACCCCCTCATGTTCCCAGGCCCATCTCCCACACACCCCTACAATAGAGCTTGTGAGTGGGTCCTCAGAGGGCAGCCTGTAGCTGTTCTCTGCACTGCCTGAACTGGAGGAATCCTCCCACAGCTGGATACAGGCCTTCTGGAGCCCTTTTATGCTGCTCTGGTCTTTTTACTGACCATAAAGGGGTTGAAGTATGGGTGAAAATCTCACCCTCCATTTATTAAGATGTGCCCAGCTTTTATGGGTGTGAAGGTATAATTGAGCAAGTGACCTACCTGGGCGTAAGCAGTGCTCCAGCCCAGAGACATCTGCCTGAGTCTACTGTTTGCTGCTCTCACTTTCAGGTGACATTGTAAATAAGAAGTGGGCAGCATTATCTACCATAAATGTAAACAAACTTTGAGACTAACAGAAGTACTGGGAGCATAAGCTTTCGTGGGTAAGAACCTCACTTCTTCAGATGCAAGGTTTCATGGGTAAGAACCTCACTTCTTCTTGCATCTGAAGAAGTGAGGTTCTTACCCATGAAAGCTTATGCTCCCAGTACTTTTGTTAGTCTCTAAGGTGCCACAGGACCCTCTGTTGCTTTTTACAGATTCAGACTAACACGGCTACCCCTCTGATACGTAAACAAACTTGTTTGTCTTAGCGAAGAAGTAGGACTGAGTGGACTTGTAGGCTCTAAAGTTTTATATTGTTTTGTTTTTGAGTGCAGTTATGTAACAAAAATAGTCTACATTTGTAAGTTGCCCTTTCACAATAAAGTGATGGCACTCTGGTACTTGTATGAGGTGAATTGAAAAATACTATTTCTTTTGTTTATCATGTTTACAGTGCAAAATATTTGTAATCAGAAATAATATAAAGTGAACACTGGACACTTTATATTCTGTGTTGTAATTGAAATCAATATATTTGAAAATGTAGAAAACATCCAAAAATATTTAAATAAATGGTATTCTATTATTATTTAACAGTGCAAGTAATCACACAATTAATCACAATTACTTTTTTTAATTGCTTGACAGCCCTAAAACAAATGTAAAACTTTAGAGCCTAAATATTTAATAAATTTCAATTGGTATTCTATTATTGTTTAACAGTGTGATTAACAGTGTGATTAAAAGTACAATTATTTTTTTGAATTGCAACTAATTTTTTTTTAGTTAATCGCGTGAGTTAAGTGCCATTAATTGAAGCCCTAGTATTTTTAGTAAAAGTCAGGGACAGGTCACAGCCAATAAACAAAAATTCATGCAAGCCCGCAACTTGTCCCTGACTTTTACTAATAATACCCTGGGGGGGGGGGGGGGGGGGGACTAAGACTGTGAGCAGTGCCAGGGGCTGCTGCCACTGCTCCATGTCTCTGTGACAGAATCATATCCTCACGTATGACATTTGCTGCATGTGAACACTCAATAATATTTAGAGCAGGACACAAAAGTTTAGTCATGGAAGAAAAAAAGACTTTCTAAGGGCCCCATTGTATCTGCAGTTATATTTCATCTCAGAAGCATTCAGAAAGGATGTAATTCTCCTCTTCACAGGGGACCAGCACAAGGCCTAGCCACTTACATCCCATTTACAGCCTAAAAATGGTACTTAAGCAGAATTTCAGTTGGGTCTAGGTTTCATGATGGCCTTCCAGATGGATGTACATTTGCCACAGAGCTCCTCTGGTCTACTTTGGGTTTATCTATTTCATCACAGAAAATGTGGCCATGTGCCTCTCAGTTCTACAGCTCCCTGTTTAGGACCAATGCTAACACCAGCATAGCTAATTATTATTATTATTATTCACAGACCATTTCTCTCCGTGTCAGAGAAGCTGGAGCAGATGTGCCAGACATTTTTTTGTTTTCAAAGGAGCATTAAAATCAATTTTAGATTTTAAGAAATCAAACTTTTAAAACCATGGAAATTAAAAGTTAAGATTCAGCTTTAACTAAAATCATCCAGAAGTTAAACTATTGCTAACCACATTTTGGGTCACCCAAACCAATGTAACTTGAACACAACAGTATTGAAAATGTTGCCCCCATCTCTTTAGGATTAAACACACATCTCTGGTACTGAGCAGAATACTCTGACAGGAGACTGAACTCTTCTAGTGTTGGTACCATAATCTGTTTTGGTACCTATCTCGTCCTTATTACCATAGTGTCTGGGCTCCTCACAATCTTTTGTGTATTTATCCTCACAACACCTCTGGGAGGTAGAGCCCAACTACTATCCCCATTGTACAGATGTGAACAAGAATCACAGAGGGACAGGTTTTCTAAAGGGATTGAGGCACCCAAAGACTCTGATAGGCGCCTAGTAGGATTTTAAAAAGCAACTAGGCACCTAACTCCTATTGAAATCAATGGGAGTTTGGCACATGGGCATGTCCAAAAATCCCGCTAGGTGCTAATCTGGATCTTTAGGCATCTACACAGCTTTAATAATCTGTCCCTAAATGACTCACCCAAGATCCCACAGCACATCTGTGGCACAGCAGGCTAGCTCTGTAACCACTGGACCATCCTGCCTCTCTAATCTCATTATCTCAGCCTGAGCATTTGCACATGAGGGTATGTGACCAACCCCCACCTGTGGAGTCTGAACAGAAACCTGGAGAGCCACCACCACCTCCACCATTTGAGCTAATGCCCCAACTCCAGGAGATGCTCACATATGTGCGTGTGTTCTTGAGACTGGCTGTGCATCCTGAAAGAGCGCGCACAGACTGTGGGGCAGGGAGTGGGGAGTGGGATGCATGGAATGTCCTTAAATGATCAAAAATGAGGTGGTAAAATTGTTTTTGTTCAAAATCTTGTGATATTTGTATCCAGTCTTGTCATGTATTGGGACCTGACTCAGGAGTTGTGAGCGCTTGGGGTGGGCACTGCTGAATATGAGAGTGGTGTTCGTTTACCTCTAAGCTCCTGCTGTTGAGTAGAAATGGCTTCCTGTTCCTGACCGTTCACATTTTCACTCCTAAAGAGAAGAGATTCTCAGCTGCTCAGTGCAGTAATGCTGCAGTGCATCGAACAGGAATGTCAGGGGAAATGACAAAGGCAAATGCATGTACAGTACCTGCTCGATGTGCTTGCCTCCCCCTGAAAGGAGAAATGGGGAAACTCTCAATAATATTCTATAATTTAATAAAACCAGGTGAAGAAACATCCAGGGACCATTCCCTATAGGTGTGCCACACACTTTCAGGCACAAAACCCTCTTCCCATAAGGGCAAACCCATTTCAGAAGGGTAAATTCCCAGCTATCCCTGCTTCCCTAGGTATTTATGAATTTCATTCATCTGAGCAAATAATGTAGCTAACTTATTCACCCCTCTATGGCTACTGTTGGCTAAACCCACCGCCATGCACTTTTGTCAACCTCAAAGGGTTACGCTTCTGTATGGAGCAGCAGTAGCCAGAATAAGTGATAGATTCACAGCTGATAAGGCCATAAGGGACCTTTCTGAACATCTGGTCTGACCTCTTGTTTTTGAGCACAGGCCAAAGAACCTCCCGCAGAGATTCCCACAGCATCAACTTGTGGCTGAGATAAAGCAGGCCTCTGAGAGATGCCCAGCAATGATTTAAAGACTCCAAGTCATGGGGACCCACCAGAACCCTTGGTAAGTTTTTCCAATGGTAAATCCTCCTTGTGGTAAAATATGGGCACCTTACTTCTAGCCTAAATCTGTCTAGCTTTAACTTCCAGCCATTAGATCTCACTCTGCCTTTGTCTGCTGGATTAAAGAGCCCTCTTCCAGATCTGACTTCCCTCTGCAGGCTAATAAGATTAAAAGGCAGAAAAAAACATCTCTTAGTAACTAAAACAAGGAGATCTGACTCTGCTATTGGCATGAGAACGGAGCTTAGTGAAGAATTTATTTGACAAATAAGATTGATCCGTGGAGCTCAGACAATTCCATGTGGCAAAAGGGGACAGAGACTATATTGAAGGGGGGATTCTCTCAGAACAAGAGGGGCCATCGACCGCCATTTGCCAGAAGACAAGGCTGGAAACAGAGAAAGCAGGAGAGTCTCTGCCTTGCCTGAGATGCTGACCAGACCTCAGAGTCATATGTCTACACTAGAAGGGCTGCGGCCGCTCAGCTCTCCTGATACGTGCTGCAGCACGTGTGGTGAAGACGCTTTATGCCGATGGGAGAGAGCTCTCCTGTTAGCATAAAAAACCCAACCCCGGGAGCGGCGGTACCTATGTCGGCGTAACTTGTGTCACTCATGCGGGTGGAATATTCACACCCCTGAGCGACACAAGGTTTGCCAACATAGGCTGTAGTGTAGCCATAGTGATAGAAGGGGTGAGACCAGACACAGAGGATAGGGGCAGTTTGTCTCAGGACTGTTTGTTATTTTGTGTAGATCTGTAACTCTCTCTTTGCTTTCTTAAAAATACAAGTGCCAGTGGTTAGGAAATCCCTTTGCTAAGCCTGTGTTCCTGGCTCGCCTGACACATTGTCCCTGAAGGGGTCAATCGCGAACTCAGCATGCCCACAGTGACCTGGAAATCTGCCAGAGCGTGTGTAACCAAGTAGGAGCTTGGGAGGGCTGCGCCTCTGGGTCTGGGGTTTCAGACAGCTGAGGTGCAGAGGACCACATCCCAAAGAAGTGGGGCAGACATGGGGTCTGCAGGTGGGAGTGCAGCTGAGAGACCCAGCGCTGGAGTGTTAGAAGCACATGGGATCCTGTGGTTAGGTCCAGTCACAACAGACTGGTATCTGTCCAGAAAGGGGGTGACACAGGGACCTGAAGGGATTGAATTAGCAAACAAAAACACCACTACCTGGGACTCGTGGGCAGCCTTTGCCATGGGAATCCCAGTGTGAGAGCGGTGAGCCAGGATCCTTTGCAATCCTCACAAAGGGCTTTGGCATCCTCTGTACAGAACCACGTGAGCTCTTTGCCATGTTCCTCACAGACATTCCCTTCCCTTCCCCTTTGTCCTGGCTTTAAGCCCCGTTGTCTGATGAATAGCACTATCCTGCCTACCTGCATGTTGGACCTGAAGACTCTTTTCTGGAACGTTTCTCCACACTGAGGACAGGCAGCTGTCTCCACCCCCTCGCAGCGCTGGCTGATGCAGACCCGGCAGAATTTGTGCCCACATTCTAGAGTCACTGGATCTGTCAAATAATCCTGACAGATGTGACAAATGGTATCATCTAGCTTTCTACCAGCTAAAGATGTTGCAGCTGGAGGTTCCTGACCCTCAGCCTTACGTTTCCTCTTCCCTGGTCGAGCAGGTGTCCCCATGGCTGCTAGGCTCTCAGTCTGTCTGTCTCCTTCCCCAGCACTGTGTGTTTTGCTGTCACTGGTGGGAGGTGCCTCAGCCGCTGGCCTCTGCCCTGCTTGGTGGCAGGGGGAGGTGAAGAGAAAGGAGGGGCCCGGAGGGGAAAGAGGAGATGGAAAACAGAAAAACGGGGACAAGGAACTGACTGTGAGAGGAGGAGGAATGACAGTTAGAAAGGGTGGGAAAGCAGCTCTGTCAGACACCCCCTCGCCAGTGAGCAGGAGCATGGAGGGGGTTTTAGCTCCATTTTCAGCACCGGTGAGATGGACCCTGGAACACTGTGGCCATTTCTAATGACCACATTTTGAAAAATATGTTCAAAAAGAGTGGAGAGGGTGCAAAAAAGAGCCACAAATGTGATTTGGGGGCTGGAGAAAATGTCCTCCAGGGGCAGAATGAAAGAGCTCGATCTGTTCAGTTTATCAAAAGGAAGAGTGAGAGGTGACTTGATCATGGTGTTTATGTGATCCAGCTCCCTAATCATTTTTGTTGCCCTCCACTGGACTTTTTCCAATTTTTCCACATCCTTCTTGTAGTGTGGGGCCCAAAACTGGACACAGTACTCCAGATGAGGCCTCACCAGTGCCAAATAGAGGGGAAAGTTCACATCCCTTGATCTGCTGGAAATGCCCCTACTTATACAACCCAAAATGCCATTAGCCTTCCTGGCAAGAAGGACACACAGTTGACTCATAACTAGCTTTTTGTCCACTGTAACTCCTAGTTCCATTTCTGCAGAACTGCTGCCTAGCCATTCAGTCCCTAGTCTGTAGCAGTGCATGGGATTCTTCCGTCCTAAGTGCAGGACTCTGCACTTCTCCTTGTTGAACCTCATTAGATTTCTTTGGCCCAATCCTCTAATTTGTCTAGGTCCCTCTGTATCCTATCCCTCCCCTCCAGCGTATCTACCACTCCTCCCAGTTTAGTGTCATCTGCAAACTTGCTGAGAGTGAAGTCCACACCATCCTCCATATCATTAATGAAGATATTGAATAAAACCGGCCTCAGGACTGACCCTTAGGGCACCGCACTTGATACCGGCTGCCAACTAGACATGGAGCCGTTGATCACTACCCATTGAGCCCGACGATCTAGCCAGCTCTCTATCCACCTTATAGTCCATTCATCCAGCCCATACTTCTTTAACTTGCTGGCAAGAATACTGTGGGAGACCATATCAAAATCTTTACCTAAAGTCAAGGAATAACATTCACTGCTTTCCCCTCATCCACAGAGCCAGTTATCTCATCATAGAAGGCAATTAGGTTAGTCAGTCATGACTTGCCCTTGGTGAATCCATGCTGACTGTTCCTGATCACTTTCCTCTCCTCTAAGTGCTTCAGAATTGATTCCTTGAGGACCTGCTCCATGATTTTTCCAGGGACTGAGGTGAGACTGACTGGCCTCTAGTTCCCCGGATCCTCCCTCTTCCCTTTTCTAAAGATGGGCATTACATTAGCCTTTTCCCAGTCATCCTGTGCCTCCCCCAATCACCATGACGTTTCAAAGGTAAGTTACCTCTGTGTCAGTTACCTCTGACCTATCTGAGGGTACGTCTACACTATGAAATTAGGTCAAATTTATAGAAACTGGATTTATAGAAATCGGTTTTATACAGTCGATTGTGTGTGTCCCCACATAAAATGCTCTAAGTGCATTAAGTCGGCAGACCGCGTCCACAGTACCAAGGCTACCGTCGACTTCCGAAGCGTTGCACTGTGGGTAGCTATCCCACAGTTCTCGCAGTCTCCGCTGCCCATTGGAATTCTGGGTTGAGATCCCAATGCCTGATGATGCAAAAACAGTGTCGCGGGGGTTCTGGGTACATGTTGTCAGGCCCCTCCCCCTCCGTCAGAGCAACGGCAGACAATAGATTTGCGCCTTTTTACCTGGGTTACCTGTGCAGCGAACATACCACGGCAAGCATGGAGCCCGCTCAGCTCAGGTCACTGTCACCATATGTCATCTGGGTGCTGGCAGACATGGTACTGCATTGCTACACAGCAGCAGCTAATTGCCTTTTGGCAGTGGATGGTGTATTACGACTGGTATCCGTCATCGTCATATTCCTCAGTGAGTTCAATCAGAGGCACCTGGGGAGACATGTTTTGTCTCCTGGCCTATTGAACAATCTTGACGATGATGGCTAGCAGTTGTAGAACATCATTTTCTGCCAAGCGCCCAGAAGATGCCGATGGCTATCAGTCATGCTGCACCATCTGCTGCCAGCTTAAGATGTAAAAAATAGATCGACCAGATTTGTTCTGTATTCATTTGCTTCCCCCTCCCTCCGTGAAATCAATGGCTTGCTAAACCCAGGGTTTTGATTTCAATCTTTGGGTGGGCCATTCTGTGTGACAGTTGTTTGTGTTTCTCCCTGATGCACAGCCACCTTTATTGATTTTAATTCCCTGTATCGGTAAGCCATGTCGTCACTCGCCCCTCCCTCCCTCCATCAGACAATAGTTTCACGCCTTTTTTCAGCCCCAGACGCCATAGCACTGGGATCATGGAGCCCACTTAGATCACCATGGCTATTATGAGCACTATGAACACCACGCGCATTGTCCTGGGGTATATGCAGAGCCGGGACATGCCAAAGCAAAACCAGGCGAGGAGGTGATTGCAGCGATTGCAGCGTGGTGACGAGAGTGATGAGGGAATTGACATGGACATAGACCTCTCACAAAGTACAGGCCCCAGAAATGTGCAAATCATGGTGTTACTGGGGCAGGTTCATGGCGTGGAATGCTGATTCTGGGCCCGGGAAACAAGCACAGACTGGTGGGACCGCATCGTGTTGCAGGTGTGGAACGATTCCCAGTGGCTGCAAAACTTTTGCATGCGTAAGGGCACTTTCATGGAACTTTGTGACTTGCTTTCCCCTGCCCTGAAGCACCAGAATACCAGGATGAGAGCAGCCCTCACAGTTGAGAAGTGAGTGGCGATAGCCCTGTGGAAGCTTGCAATGCCAGTCAGCTAGCGGTCAGTCAGGAATCAATTTGGAGTGGGCAAATCTACTGTGGGGGCTGCTGTGATCGAAAGTAGCCAACGAAATCAAAGACCTGCTGATATCAAGGGTAGTGACTCTGGGAATCGTGCAGGTCATAGTGGATGGCTTTGCTGCAATGGGATTCCCAAACTGTGGTGGGGCGATAGATGGAACCCTATTCCTATCTTGGCACCGGAGCACCAAGCCACCGAGTACATAAACCGCAAGGGGTACTTTTCAATGCTGCTGCAAGCCCTGGTGGATCACAAGGGACGTTTCACCAACATCAACGTGGGATGGCCGGGAAAGGTACATGATGCTTGTGTCTTCAGGAACTCTGGTCTGTTTCAAAAGCTGGAGGAAGGGACTTTCTTCCCGGACCAGAAAATAACCGTTGGGGATGTTGAAATGCCTATCGTTATCCTTGGGGATCCAGCCTACCCCTTAATGCTATGGCTCATGAAGCCATACACAGGCAGCCTGGACAGTAGTCAGGACCCGTTCAACTATAGGCTGAGCAAGTGCCAAATGGTGGTGGAATGTGCATTTGGATGTTTAAAAGCGCGCTGGTGCAGTTTACTGACTCAGATAGACCTCAGCGAAGCCAATATTCCAATTGTTATTGCTGCTTGCTGTGCTCTCTACAATATATGTGAGAGTAAGGGGGAGACATTTATGGGGAGGTGGGAGGTTGAGGCAAATCGTCTGGCCACTGATTACATGTAGCCAGACACCAGGGCGGTTAGAAGAGTACAGCAGGGCACAGTGCGCATCAGAAAAGCTTTGAAAATGAGTTTTGTGACTGGCCAGGCTACGGTGTGAAACTTCTGTTTGTTTCTCCTTGATGAACCCTCCCTCCCCCTCCCCCCAGTTCACTCTACTTCCCTGTAAGTTAACCACCCTCCCCTCCCCCCTTCGAGCACCGCTTGCAGAGGCAATAAAGTCATTGTTACTTCACATTCATGCATTCTTTATTAATTCATCACACAACTAGGGGGATAACTGCCAAAGTAGCCCGGGAGGGTTGGGGGAGGAGGGAAGTGCCAGGTGGGTCGGGGAGCAGGGAAGGAGAAGGATACACTGCAGTTTAAAACTTGGAGGAGGCTATGGAACTTGGGGAGAAGGGCTGTTGGTTACACAGGGGCTGTAGCGGCGGTCTCTGCGCCTGCAGCCTTTCCTGCAGCTCAACCATACGCTGGAGCATATCAGTTTGATGCTCCAGCAGCCGGAGCATCGACTCTTGCCTTCTGTCAGCAAGCTGATGCCACCTATCCTCTTCAGCCTGCCACTAGCTCTCTTCAGCCCGCGATTCAGCCTGCCACCTCTCCTCTCGTTCATACTGTGCTTTTTTGCACTGTGACATTGACTGCCTCCACGCATTCTGCTGTGCTCTGTCAGTGTGGGAGGACATCTGGAGCTCTGATAACATATCATCCTGAGTCCACTGTTTTCTCCTTCTAATCTTCACTAGCCTCTGTGAAGGAGAAACATTTGCAGCTGGTGGAGGAGAAGGGAGAGGTGGTTAAAAAAGACACATTTTAGAGAACAATGGGTACACTCTTTCACGTTAAATTTTGCTGTTCACATTACACAGCACATGTGCTTTCGTTACAAGGTCGTATTTTTCCTCTTATATTGAGGGCCTGCCAGTTTGGTGTGAAAGATCACACCCGCAGTGCCAGGCAACAGAATTCGGCTTGCAGGCAGCCATGGTAAGCCACAGTCTTTTGGCATTTTTAACCTTCATAACATGTGGGAATGGTTTCAAACAGCAGTGCCCTTATTTCCCATACCAAGGACCTGTTGGGTTGGCCATTTAAAATGGGTTTGCAATGTAAAAGGAGGGGCTGCAGTTTCCGGGTTAACATGCAGCACAAACCCAGCTACGCCCCGCCCATGCAATTCTCTGGGATGATCACTTCACCCCTCCCCCCCACCGTGTGGCTAACAGCGGGGAACATTTCTGTTCAGCCGAGCAGGAACGGGCATCTCTGAATGTCCCCTTAATAAAATCACCCAATTTCAACCAGGTGACCGTGAATGATATCACTCTCCTGAGGATAACAAAGAGAGATAAGGAATGGATGTTGTCTGCATGCCAGCAAACACTGGGACCATACGCTGCCATGCTTTGTTATGCAATGTTTCCAGACTACGTGCTACTGGCCTGGCGTGGTAAAGTGTCCTACCATGGCGGACGGGATAAGGCAGCCCTACCCAGAAACCTTTTGCAAAAGTTTTGGGCGTACATGAAGGAGAGCTTTCTGGAGATGTCCCTGGAGGATTTCCACTCCATCCCCATACACGTTAACAGACTTTTCCAGTAGCTGTACTGGCCACGATTGCAAGGGCAAATTAATCATTAATCATTAAACACGATTGCTTTTAAACCATGTGTAATATTTACAAAGGTAGACTCAACAGAGGTCCCTTGAGTGCCCTCAGGGTCTAGGAGCATGCCTTGGGTGAGTTCGGGGGTTACTGATTACAGGTCCAGGGTGATAAACATATCCTGGCTGTTGGGGAAACCAGTTTCTCCACTTCCTTGCTGTTCGCTATCTTCATTGTCTTCATCATCATCATCATCTTCCGTGTACCCCAAACCCACTTCCCTGTTGCGTGTTTCTCCATTGACGGAGTCAAAGCACATGGTTGTGGTAGTGGTGGCTGCACCCCCTAGAATGGCATGCAGCTCCGCGTAGAAGCGGCATGTTTGTGGCTGTGCCCCAGACCTTCCGTTTGCCTCTCTGGCTTTGTGGTAGGCTTGCCTTAGCTCCTTAATTTTCACGTGGCACTGCTGTGCGTCCCTGTTATGGCCTCTGTCCTTCATGGCCTTTGAGACTTTTTCTAATATTTTGCCATTTCGTTTACTGCTACGGAGTTCAGCTAGCACTGATTCGTCTCCCCATATGACGAGCAGATCCCGTACCTCCCGTTCAGTCCATGCTGGAGCTGTTTTGTGATCCTGGGACTCCATCATGGTTACCTGTGCTGATGTGCTCTGCGTGGTCACCTGTGCTCTCCACTCTGGGGAAACAGGAAATGAAATTCAAACATTCGCGGGTCTTTTCCTGTCTACTTGGTCAGTGCATTCGAGTTGAGAGTGCTGTCCAGAGCATTCACAATGAAACACTGTGGGATAGCTCCCGGAGGCCAATAACGTCAAATTCCGTCCACACTACCCCAAATCTGACCTGCAAAGGCCGATTTTAGTGCTAATCCCCTCGTCGGAGGTGGAGTAAAGAAACTGGTTTAAAGGGCCCTTTAAGTCAAAAGAAAGGCCTTCGTCATGTGGACGTGTCCAGGATTAATTCGATTTAACATTGCTAAAGTCGACCTAAACTTGTAGTGTAGACCAGGCCTGAGACTCTCCGGGCCTTGGAGCATGACCTGGTGCCCATTGCAGTCAATGAACAGATTCCTATTGGCCATTGGATCTGGCCCTAGCACACATCTCATCACCTGTGTATTGCACTTTGCATTGTTAGGGGCCTAGCAACCCCCTGGGTTATTGTTACAGAGAGACTCTGAGCTGAGCTCACAGAGTTCTGTCTTGTCTGTTAAATCTCCTCTGGGTTTCTGCCATCCTGCCCCTGAAAATGAAAATATCAGAAAGTAACACCAGCCCTGGGGCTGCTCCGAGGGACTCTGCAGAGACACTGCGAGTTCTATTGCTCCAGAGGCTGAAGTGCAACCCCAGCCCAACCCAGGTGCCAGATAAGACTCAGGCTGGAGCTTTCAGCTTGAATGTGGCAAACCTCAGGTAACTGAAGAGGAAGGAGCAAAGAGAAACTAACAATATGATTTTATCGGCTGTTCTTTTATGTGGCCACATTATTTTTTTCCAAGAAAATAGGCTCAGTCCAGTGAGAGTGAAGGAGAAAAATAGCAATTCAAACTTAAGGGGCAAAGTTATCAACACACCCTAGTTAATGTCTAGCTCTACCCACCATTCCCAAGGCATTCTAACCACACACTAACCCACAGAAAGCTTCCTACCAACATTACAAAAAGAAGGACTCTGCGTGGATTCCTCCTGAAGATCAAAACAACAGACTGGACTTCTACACAGAGTGCTTCCGGCAATGTGCACGGGCTGAAATTGTGGAAAAGCAGCATCACTTGCCCCATAACTCCAGCCGTGCAGAACACAATGCCGTCCACAGCCTCAGAAACAACTCTGACATTATAGTCTAAAAGGCTGACAAAGGAGGTGCTGTAGTCATCATGAATAGGTTGAAATATGAACAAGAGGCTGCTAGATAACTCTCTGACACCATTACCCTCTGACCCCACTGAGGATTACCAAAAGAAACTACACCATCTGCTCAAGAAACTCCCTAAAGAAGCACAGGAACAAATCTCCACTAACACACCCCTAGAGCCCCAACCAGGGGTATTCTATCTGCTACCCAAAATCCATAAATCTGGTAATACCGGATGCCCATCATCTCAGGCATTGGCACCCTGACAGCAGGATTATCTGGCTATGTGGACTTTCTCCTCAGGCCCTACGCTACCAGCATTCCAAGCTATCTTCGAGGCACCACTGACTTCCTGAGGAAACTACAATCCATTGGTGATCTTGGAGAAAACACCATCCTAGCCACTATGGAGGTAGAAGCTCTCTACACCAACACTCTACACAAAGATGGACTACTGGCTGACAGGAATAGCGTCCCGAATACTATCGCGGAAAACCTGGTGGCTAAACTTTGTGACTTTGTCCTCACCCACAACTATTTCAGATTTGGGGACAATTTATACCTTCAAGTCAGTGGGACTGCCATGGGTGCCTGCATGGCCCCACAGTATGCCAACATTTTTATGGCTGATTTAGAACAAATCTTCCTCAGCTCTTATTTCCTAACACCCCTGCTCCACTTGACCTACACTGATGACATCTTCATCATCTAGACCCATAGTAAGAAGGGCCCTGAGGAATTCCACCAGGATTGCAACAATTTCTATCCCACCATCAACCTCAGCCTGCACCAGTCCACACAAGAGATCCACTTCCTAGACACTACAGTGCTAATAAGCGACGGTCACATATACACCACCCTATACCGGAAACCTACTGACCACAATACTTACCTACATGCCTCCAGCTTTCATCCAGACCACATCACATGATCTATTGTCTACAGCCAAGCGCTAAGATATAACCACATTTGCTCCAATCCCTGAGACAGAGACAAACACCTACAGGATCTCTATCAAGCATTCTTAAAACTACAATACCCACCTGTTGAAGTGAAGAAACAGATTATCAGAGCCAGAGGGGTACCCAGAAGTCACCTACTACAAGACAGGCCCAACAAAGAAAGTAACAGAACACCACTAGCTGTCACCTTCAGCCCCCAACTAAAACTTCTTGAGTGCATCATCAAGGATCTACAACCTATCCTGAAGGATGATCCCTCACTCTCGCAGACCTTGGGAGACAGGCTAGTCCTTGTTTAGAGACAGCCCCCCAGCCTAAAGCAAATACTCAGGAGCAACTACACACCATACAACAAAAATACCAAACCAGGAACCAAACCCTACAACAAACCCCAGTGCTAACTCTGTCCACATATCTATTCAAGGGACACCATCATAGGACTTACCCACATCAGCCACACCATCAGGGGCTTGTTCACCTGCATATCTACCAACGTGATATATGCCATCATGTGCCACCAATGCCCCTCTGCCATGTACATTGGCCAAACTGGACAGTCTCTATACAAAAGAATAAATGGACACAAATCGAACATCAAGAATTGTAACATCCAAAAACCAGTAGTAGAGCACTTAAATCTCCCTGGTTACTCGATAACAGATCTAAAAGTGGCAATCTTCAACAAAAACCCTTCAAAAACGGACTCCATTGTGAAACTGCAGAATTGGAATTAATTTGCAAACTGGACACCATCAAATTAGGCCTGAATAAAGACTGAATTAGGGCTGGTTGGGTCATTACAAAACCTAAACCTAATTTCCCCCCACTGTTACTCACAACTGTTTGTCAACTGTTTAAATGGGCCACTCTCTTTACAACTACAAAAGTTATTTTTCCTCCCTTGGTATCCTACTGTTAATTGAATTGTCTCGTTAGACTGACCTCACACTCGGTAAGGCAACTCCTATCTTTTCATGTATTTATATCTGCTCCTGTATTTTCTATTCCATGCATATGATGAAGTGGGTTCTAGCCCATGAAAGTTTATAACCAAATAAATTTGTCACTCTCTAAGGTGCCACAAGGACTCCTTGTTGTTTTTGCTGATACAGACTAACATGGCTACCAATCTGAAATCTCCCCTCCCTCATTGTTTATGATCCTGCTGAGATGATGACCTTGGGTAACAGCAGCGGAAAGGTGCAGGAGGCGAGCGTGGGGTACAAAGGGTAACAATAAGCAGCAGTTTATTGAGCTGCAGAGGGGAGCCCCTGGGGTCAGAGTCTCCTTTTTTATTGCACATCATTGAACTATTATCTGAAAGATGGTAACATGGTAACAGCAACGATGTTAGGGTCACAGCAACGCTGAGCCTGTGTGCCCCAGAACACACTGATAGGGAACGTAAACACTCCGCTGCCTGTGCTGACAGAGCTCAGGGGATCTGAGACCCTTCAGGTGCGGCTCTGAAGGGAGTTCCAGGGTAAGGTGCATAATTCCCTTCTCTGCTACAGACTCCCTGTGTGGCCTTAGGCACATCACTTAGGCCCAGAGTTTCCAAGGTGTTTTGATGTCTAACGATTCTGATAGGTGCCTAGTGGAACTTTCAAGGGTGCCTGGGAACTTAGTTTCCAATGGCAGTTAGGCACCTAGATGTTTTTGAAAATCCCACTTGATGACTAACTACATCTTTCGGTGACTACAGACCTTCAGTCTCTGACTACAGGCCCCTTAGTCTCTGTGCCAGATTTGCAAAGCTATTTAGGCTCCTAAAGATGCAGATAGGAGCCTAGTGGGACTTTCAAAAGTGCCTGCATGACTTAGGTGCCTGACTCCCATGAATTCCCTTTAGCTCCTGCCCCTTCTGCACTCGTCCCATGTACGTTCCATCGAAGGCGCTTGCTGGCAGGAATGTCCAGGCGAACAAGGGATTTCTACTAAATGTTATAAAGTATTCCTGGGAAGCAATGTCTGACCATTTAGGCCCTGACCCAACAAGGTCCTTAAGTATGTGTATAACTTTCAGTATGCAAGCAATCCCACCAAAGCATTAATCACAAATATTTGCACCAAAAACCTGTTTCTAAGAATTAAATCCAGCCAATCAAGAAACAGAAACAATCCCATGTGACCTGGGTGTCGAATCATAACTAACCCCTCAAAGGTCAATGTATTTGACAAATGTATTTAGTAAATATTTTTGAACAACAAATAAATCTGAGAAAATTGTGGGCAGCTTGCAAACTGGAACAGAAGCTGAGCTCACTGGACACATCACATGCTGCACATTATTCTCCCAGCTCTGCTTTCAGCCCTTCTGTCCTCTCTCTGCCCTCCCCCCCTACCCGCAACCCTGGGTCTTGGTCTCTTGCCTTTTATTTATGCCTTTGCTCTGCCTGAAGAATTACTGGTGTTACTATTATTCCATGTTATTTCTGTAGCCCCCTCAGTGCTCTGGGCATGTTGCATGGTCCCTGCCCTGCGAGCTCCCAAGTGGGGCTGGGCTCAGGGGCTCACTAATGGGTGTATGGAAGGAGAAGTCTGCAGGCCCTGAGCAATAGGTCAGGGTGGGTGTCCCAAGCATGGAGGCAGGTACAAAGATAGAAGGACATGGGGAGGGGCCTCTTAGTCTCTGTGCCAGATTTGCACAGTTATTTATGCTCCTAAAAATGCAGACAGGAGACTAGTTGGACAATCTCACCTGCCTTGGAAGCTGATTGATATTTTTTAAGATAATGTAAAAATGGACAGGAAACAGTAAATGTTTAACAGTTTCCCTCTATTCCACAATATCACTATTGTAAGAAAAATGTATTTAACTAAGAATATCAACTTTATTAATACGACTACAACCCAGCACTCTTGGCTCAATAACCCTCAAAAGCAAATACT
Organism: Chrysemys picta bellii; assembly: GCF_011386835.1. Taxonomy (NCBI): domain Eukaryota; kingdom Metazoa; phylum Chordata; order Testudines; family Emydidae; genus Chrysemys; species Chrysemys picta. The sequence continues at coordinate 15,741 of NW_027053163.1, read as the reverse complement.
TTCTAAAATTAAAACAAAATGTAGCCCCTTCTTTTGTGATGTTCTTCAGGGGGCAGCAAACACTTTTGTCATTGTTCAGTGGGGGATGGGGCTGCCCCGTAGCCAGCCTGGGGCAGGAATGATGACAGTGGGAAGTGGAGGGGGGGCAGGCTCTCACGACACTCACCCAAGTCCCAGATGCTCTGGTTCAGGAAACCCACTTGCCTCCCTTGTGGGGGGTGCCCAGGTGGGGCTTCCATCACATGTGCGCCTCCTCCCTCTGCAGCTGCCCCTCACTGTAGCATCACGGGGGTGGGGGATGGGGCTGCCCCTTGCCAAGCATGGGGCAGGAGAGGTGACTGCAGGCGAGGGCCTGAGTCTGACATTGACCCAAGCCCCAGCTGCTCAGGTGCAGACTCCAGAAAGCCCTTTCAGAGTCAGAGCCATCTCCCAGTGGGTGCCAGGGGGGGCTGCCATCACATGTGCGCCTCCTCCCCTCCTCCCTCTGCAGGCACAGCAGCCACCTCAGCCTGCTGATGGTGACGATCCCTTTGCAGTAGCCAGCAGCAGCAGCAGCGGCTGGTGAGGGAGCGCAGTGCAGAGAGACTGGTGGGGCAGGAGGTGCTCCAGGGGAGGCCTGCAGGGGTGGCAGGTGGACCCAGACCCCCCAGCCCTGAATATTGCTGGAGCACGAGCACCATGGGCCCATATAACTCGCTGCCACTGCACAGCGTATCTATGCAAGTTTTCAGTTGCAGAAGCTTGGCCTGTATTTATTTACTTCTGAAAAACAACAAAAGTTAGATTCTGACTGTGTGGAGACATCAACTATTACAGAAACCACATGATAACATTTACTTTGCTTACTACGTATGGGATTATAACAAAAATGTCACAGGAAAGATCCAAATGATAACTCTAGACTGTTTTCCTGCACATAAGTTGCTAAACCCTGGGAATTGCTGGGAGCAGATTTAATCAGGCTATATCCAGTACCACAGAAGTGATACCAGTATGTACTGACAGCTACAGATGATTTTTCAAAAGAACATAGAGGAATTTCCACTTAGAACTATGACAGAACATGAGGTGGAGAAGAAAACATGTGAAATTATATACCAACATGGCTGTCCAGAGCAGATCCTGGCAGATCTTGGTTCTGAATTGAATAATGAGGTAACAGTTTACATTTGGTGTTATTTTCACTAAAGGGTCAATTACACACTCACGGTCATGTGACAGGAGGCTGTTAGCAGCTACAAACTGAGCCCTTTAGAAGCCGGCACCCTGGTCACTGAGAACACCCAGGGCACCGGGTGCAGTGAGAGTAGGAGGGACTGTGTAGTTTGGGTTTGGAAGGGCAGAGGGGATCACTTGCACTTGTAGGGAGCCTGATGAGGTCAGTAGCTCAATGCTGAGAAGAAAGCAGCAGTATAAACGTCTGAACCAGGGAGCAGGAAGGGGGCTCCTTGTAACTGCTACTCTGTTGTGATGCACCATAAAAAATCATAAAGACACTTGGTGGAGGTTCCTGTCAGACCGCCTGCTGCTTCATTCACACAGAGCTCTGCCAGCCAGGGGTTGCAGGAACTGATGGGGGAGCCCTTTCATAGTTAGAAATTTAAAAATGAACATTGCCTGCAATCTCTTCATGACACTTCATGCTGTCAACTGTGAGTCACAACACATTTTTATGTCTTGTCAGATACTAAAAACCATGTTGTATATTAACCTATTTGCCAACATATTTTCCCATGTAATAACTCAATAAGATTGGTTAAGAGACTACAGTAATTACACATAACTCAGTGAGAAATAGGGAAAGGAACGCAGATATTTCTGAAGGAAATTTTAGGAGAAATCTATCTATTTTTAGATTAAAATTTCCCTGTGTTAAAAACTAGGAAAAACACAAAGCTTCAGCAGCTCATATGCCATCCAGACACCAGCGGACTGGATAAAAACACAAATGAATTCATCGAAAGATAATTTCAGGGTATTTATTTTCAAATAATCAAGGTAAGTTTAGGGCACTCTGCCATGAACGGCATATTGTGAATAAATCTTCAAAACTGAATTATGACATTGAAAATGTTCATAACACATCATGTTTAAAACAAACAGTTGTCCTAGCAATGCCATGTGATGTGCCTCCCCTCAGACTCTGCTCAGCTAGATCTTCAAGAAATTAGGTTCAGTTGCTCATTTGAAGGAATTAGACCAATCAGTCACTATTTTTACAGAGCATTCCAGAAGGTGGTGGACAGAACCCAGAGGAATTGTGATAAATTTCCTGGAGCAATTTTCTTTTCTTTGTAATCTAAACCTCACATGACAACAAAAATATCACCCTTTCGACTGATTTATGGCTGAGAAGAAAGGTTTCCCAAGAAAGCTTCATCAATTTTCATGTTATGTGTCATTAAGTGCTGGTGTCTTTAATACAATTAAGTTAATTTGTGATGATTCAGTAAAGGAATCCAACCCCTTCTCTATTTCTTTATCAAACTGCATTTGTTGTGTCCTTATGAAAAAAGAACATGAAGAGCCCAGCAGTGCACTGAAATCAATAGTAGACACTGACAGTGCATTGCCTGCAAATAATATTTCTAAAAGAAATAAACTAAAAAATGGAGATTGTAGAAGAGATTTTTGTGTATAGGAAGATAGCATGTGAGGTTGGGGACCATGTTTTGTTAATTGCTGTGAGAAAAACAAAGGAAGGGTCATATCTTAATTAACGATTATATGTAGCTAGAAAGTTAAAAATCACATGAATTAATGCTGACAGAATTTCAAAGAACATTATGTAATCTTGGGTGAGTTCACTTAAATATATTGCTTAATTAAGTCTATAATTTTTAACCTATTAATTTTCAAAGATGTAGTGCAGGAGGTCGGTGTATGTCCCCTGCCTGCCAAAGAGAACCAGTGAAGACAATAAAGAGAGGGGGAGAGAGAGAGAGAAGCTGCACATGTGTGTAGTTGTGATGTTTAAGACATATGTACATTGTAACTGAACAGCCCAGTCTGACAATTTAATAGTTTATTTTGTGACGATAAACATTTTAGATTTCTTGAAATTCCACAGTTGAAATACAAATGACATTATTTAGAGAAGTTAAACTTCAATATAGATTTGATGGAAGAATCAAAAAATAAATGTAAATTCCATTTCTAAAAATATGTTTAGATGCTTGATTTTGAAATACTGTTGAAATGTAAATTAAAATATTCTTGTATTTACACCTTGTTACAAGAATATTTTCTAAATTAGAATAATTTTTTTTCTTTCATATTTTACATTGAGATTTCACAGGGGTAGAAAATTCTGACAGGATTGAATGACCCCATCCACCACCATCTGCTGCCTCTGGGGCTGAGGATGGGGAAAGGTGAGGGCTGGGGGTTGCCAGGTGTCCGGTTTTTGACTGGAACCTCCAGTTGAAAAGGGAAACTGGCAGTGTCCGGTCAGCACAAAACGTCCAGTTACTGCAGTAACTGGGGCCCACCACTGGGGGCGGGAAGAGCAGCAGGGCTGGGAGGGGACAGTCTGTGCCGCGGGGTCACTGTCAGGGACAGAGATTCCCTCCGGCCTCAACTGGGACCGGGCAGATTATCAGGGGAGCCGCGTTTGTACCTCCAGTGTTGACACCAGGACAGAAATAAGGGCGGAGCTCCCTGCAGAAGATGACAGTGAAAGTGTAGAGATGGGACCTGTCAGTCACATTGTAAAACGAGACCTCGCCCGCCTCACAGTCCAGGAAAATCCCCACCCGGGTGGGCCTCACACTCACAGGGAGGGAGGTCGGTGGGGAGGTGATGGCCTTGTATTCCCCATCCCACAGCCACACGACCCAGTATCCATTCCTAGGTGTGGGCATGGCATTCCCCTTCCTGCTCAGAGATTCCTTACAAACCCCCAGGTCCCAGCATGTCTTATCTCCCACCTCCACCTCCCAGTAATGCCTCCCGCTGATGAACACCTCAGCGCCCAGGACACAGGGACGAGAATCAAATCTCTCAGGATTGTCAGGCAGATCCTGGCGTTTGTCTCCATATTTCACACATTTCCGATCCTCAGACAGGATGAGTCTGGGATGAGCCGTGTCTGGATCCAGAGTCACATCTACTGGGGAGAGAGTCACAGAGTCAGGGCTGGGGCAGAGGCTGGTCACTGAGATCAAAGGAAAATTAACCTGTTCCCTGTTAATCACTGGGGGGGGGGAATTGTTGCCTGAGGGAAGTCAGGGCCCCTCTACCTGTGAGGAGGGAATGAGGGGGAAAGGGTAGAAGGAGCGGGGGAGGGGTGGGAAGGTGTCAGTGGAGGTGAGGAGGGGAGGGGAAAAGATGCTGGGAGAAGAAAGGGGAGGGGGAGATGACAGGAGCAGAGGCGGTGGAGGGGGAACAGAGGAGTGGCACAGGGGAGAAAGGGACATACCCCATTTGGTTGTGGGGGGGGGAAAGAGGATCAGGCACCATGAGGACAGAGGGGGGTGAAGGGAAAGTTCCAGGGGATGAAGGGGCTGAGGGGGGGAACAGGGGAGAAGGGGACAGACCCCAGGGGGCACAGAGTAGCAAGGGAAGGGGTGGGCAGCAGGGGGAAGAGGGATGTGAGGGAATGCAGGGCTCCAAGGGGGCAGAGGGAATCTGAAATCACCAGTGGATTGCCTGGAAATAATATTAAAAAAAAAAATAAACTAAAAAAATGGAGATTGTAGAAGGGATTTCTATCTATAGGAAGATAGCATTTGAGGTTGGGGACCGTGTTTTGTTAATTGATGTGAGAAAAAGAAAGGAAGGGTCATATCTTGATTACCGATTGTATGTAGCTAGAAAGTTAATAATCACATGAATTAATGCTGACAGAAGTTCAAAGACTATTATATAATCTTGTGTGAATTAAGTTAAATATATTGCTTAATTAATTCTAACATTTTTAACCTATTAATTTTCAAAGATGTAGTGCAGGAGGTGGGTGTATGTTCCCTGCCTGCCAGAGAGAACCAGTCAAGACAATAAAGAGAGGGGGACAGAGAACAGAGAGCAGGGAGAGGCTGGTACGTAGTGGGAGAGAGGGGAGGGGTGGGCACCAGTGGTCAAAGGTGGGCAAGAGAAGGGGCAGGCACTGGGGCACAGTGGGCAGCAGAGAGGGAAGGGGGTTGCACCATTGGGCACAAGGGGTGAATGGAGGGGAAGGCACCAGGGGGGCAGAGGAGGTGAAAAAGGAGGGATTGGCATCAGGGGGCTAGAGGGGAGCAAGGGAAGGGGCGGGCATGAGATGGGCAAAGGAGGGGATGGGCGAAGGCGCAGGTGACCAGTGGTCAAAGGCAGTGAGGGGTGGGGCTCCACCAGAGGGGAATGGGGGGAGTGAGGGGAAATGTAGGCATCAAGAGGGAGATGGTGGGAAGGAGCAGACCCCAGAAGGGTTGGCGGAGTTGAGCAGAGGGGCAAATGCAAGTAGGGCAGGGTGGCAGAGTGGGGGGTGAGGAAGAAGATGAGCACAAGGGGAGCAGAGAGAGGAGTGTGGAAAAGGGCAGGTGCTGGAAGGACACAGGGGTGTGAAGGAAGGTGTGGGAAACAGGGGGGCCGAGAGAACATGAGGAGAGGAGCAGACCGCAGGGGGTGAGGGAAGGAGCTTGTGTCAGGGGGCAAGGGGAGTGGAGGGGGTCAGTGTGGGAGAAGGAAGAGGCAGGCACCAGGGGACAGAGTGGGGGAGAGGCAGGCAGTGATGGGGTGTGGTATGGGCCAGGCATAGGGTGACCAGATGTCCCGATTTTATAGGAACAGTCCCGATTTTGGGGTCTTTTTCTTATATAGGCTCCTATTACCCCCCATCCCCTGTCCCGATTTTTCACATTTGCTGTCTGGTGGTCACCCTAGGCAGGCACCAGGATCAACAAAAGGCAAGGGGAGGGGAAGGCAGGAGGGGGTAGAGGGGACAAGGGAAGGGGTGGGTGCCAAAGGGGCAGGGAGTGGGGCAGGTGCCAGAGGGACAAAAAGGGGAGGGAAAGGAAGGGCCAGGAAAAAGGAGGGAAAGCGGGGAGGGCAGGAGTGTGTGCCAGGGGCAGAGAGAAGGGGGTGGGCACCAGGCAGGAAGGGGGCAAAGGGAGGGGAAGGTGCCAGGGGGTTTGAGGGGGGTTGAGCAGGGGCAGACAAAAGAAGGGTGGGAGGGAGGGACTGGCATCAGTGGGGCAGAGGGAGGGGTGAGTAGACGGGAGGACTAGAGAGGGGCAAAGGGGATCAGAATGGGTCTAGAAGAGGGATGGGCACAGGCGGGCAAGGGGAAGGATAGGGGTGAGGGGTGAGGAGAAGGACAGGAGCCAGGAGGATGAGGGTGGGGTGGGAATTGGGGGCGAGGGCAGTGGCAGGCACAGGGGGGCAGATGGGGGTGATGGGAGGGTGGGAGATATGGGATCAGAGGTGGGAAAGAGAGAGGTGGATGCCAAGCGGTCAGGACTGCCCCCAGGGTGGGCAAAGGGGGCAATTTTCCAGGGGCCCAGGCAATGCAGAAGGACTCGGGGGCTCCCGCGCACCGCTAGCAGTGCAGTGGGGCTAAGGTAGACTTCCTGCCCACCCTCGTTGCATGCCACTCCTGGAACTGCAGTCAATGGGAGCTGTGGGGGCAGAACCTGTGGGCAGCAGTATATGGAGACCCTCTGCCCCCCTCCGCCCACCTAGAAGCCACTGCCAGAGGGGTGTGCTGGCCATTTTCCAGAGCTGTCTGAGATAAGCACCAACCCCTTGACCCCCTCCTGCATCCCAACCCCCTGCCCTAGGCTAGAGCCCACCCCCCAGCCCCGTTCCCAGAGCCTACACCCCGCACCCCCTCCCGCACCCAAACTCCCTCCCAGAGCCCGATCCTGCCCCCTCTCCCACACACAAACAGGGGTGTGGCTTCAGGGAAGGGGCGGGGCAAGCGTCTTTGGGTTTGCGTGATTAGACAGTTGGGAACCCTTCCAGGCAGGCACGTGGAAGCCTTGGCCGTGCCAGAAGAGCGCGGCCAGCAGTGCAGCCAGCAGCTCGCTGGGCGCCAGCCATTGCAGGTGCAGCACCCCCCCTAATGTCAGGCGGACGGCGTCCACATGGGCTCAGCTTGTGCCTGCCTGGAGCCCATTGACTGTTCTGCCCCAGGGCCTGGAATTGCTGTCGGCAGGGCTGCAGGCACTTGAAAGGGGGTGAAGTGACGGGTGGGATCCAGGGTGCAGACGGTGTTTGGGGGAGAGGGGCAGGTGCCAGGAGGTCAGGGGGACAAAGGAGAGGGGAAGAGGTGGGTGGAGGGCAGGGGCACGTTTCAGGGAGCCAAAGCAGAGGGGGCAGGGGCCAAAGGGAGCAGAAGGGGTTGAAAGGAAGGGCTGGGGAAAGGTGGAGAGGGGAGGATAAAGGCAGGGGCCAGGTGAGCACAGGGGTGAGGGAAGGGTAAGGGAGGGGCAGGTGCCGTGGGCGTAGAGGGGCGAAGGGGGACCGGCCCCAGGGAATCTGGGTTGGTTTGTTACTAAGAGCAGGTCAGTGCCGTCCCCACACACAGGACAAAGACACAATAATCAGATAATCAAATCTCTCAGGATTGTCAGGCAGAATCTGGCGTTTGTCTCTGCGTCTCACGTTTCCGATCCTCAGACAGGAACCTGCCCCCTCCATCTGGGAGAAGCTGTACCGGGGGACAGTCCCAGTTCACATCCGTGTCTACACTAGGGGTTTGCACAGGGGCACTGACATGGCTGAGACACTGCTGTGCCAGGGGCCATAACCCCTCCCCTCACTGGGGTTATGGATCAATAATTACAGGGTCACTGGAGCAGGGGAACTGGATTCTGGGCTCCCAGGTGTTGCCCATCCCACTGGGCTGCAGAGTCATTCTCACTCCCACACTCTGGTCCAGTGCCTATGGCAGTGCTTAGACACAGGGGGACGTCTTCAGCAGGAAAGATTGAGGGAGCCCCACATCAGACACCTGGAGCTCACCTCAGGGGAGGAGACCCACATTCCAATTCCTTCCCCACAAGACACGGGGGACTGAATCCAGGGCTCCCAGCTGAGGGCCCAGCCACTAGGCTAAAGGCTAGATGGGAAGCGGCTGCACCTTTTTCTGTTCATTGAATCTATTCAGCAAACTCGACATGGACTGGCAAATAGTTCCAGTCGACATGAAATATAATTTTTCTGCAAACGAACTATTTTCACCCAAAATTCACCCAGTTCCACTGCAAACCTGTCTGAGCAATTTAGGAGCCCAAATCCCAGTGACTTGCAATAAGTGACTGTCAACACCCCCAGAAACGCACTGTTTTGGGCAGGCCAGACTCAGGACATCAGTTATGAAACACTCCTGAGCTGCTATTTAATTTGCCCTGGGTAGAAATATTCCCCGTGGACCCCTGATCTCACCCCCATGAATCAGGCTGAAAATGGAGACTTGGCTCCAGCCTGAACTCTCTGCCCAGAGTGATTTGTCCCATGATGCTGCTAGCAGCACAGACCCTCTGCAGCTGCACCTGGGCATCTCCCAGAGCCGATAATGGTCCCAGAGACCGTCTCAGAGCCCCAGGGGCTCAGGTGTCTCCATCTAACGACTGCACCAGCCACCCCTCCCCCCACCTCGCTCTCATTAACCAGCCCTGGGTCAGACATGCTGGGAACTTTCACACCCAGACTCTGGAGACACTTTGGGTTCATCTACACAGCCCACGGCAGCGAGTCTCAGAACTGGGTGGACAGATTCAAGCTTGTGGGGCTCCCTCTTTGGCACTAAAAATAGCCGGGTAGACATTCAGGCTCAGGCTGGAGCTCAGGCTCGGAAGCCCAGGGTCGAGCCGGGTCTGCCCCTCCCAGCGCAAGGATGGGGAACAGCAACCCGAAGCCCTTCCCTTCACCCAGGGCCGGCTTTAGCAAGAGCGGGGTGGAGGGGGGAGGATAAAGGGGGACCCGAGCCACGCCGCGCCGCTGGGGGGCCCCGAGCCGCGCCGCGCCGCCGGGGGGCCGGGGCCGGGGGGACCCGCACCGCGCCGCGGGGGGGACGGGGACGGGGGGGGGATTCCGGCCGCGCCGCAGAAGCCGAGCCACGCCGCCGGGGGGCCCCGAGCCGCGCCGCGGGGGGGGATGGGGGGACGGGGGACCCGAGCCGCACCGCGGGGGGGGGATCCCAGCCGCGCCGCGGAAGCCGCGCCGGGGGGACAGGGGGATCAGAGATTCGCGGGAAGCAGGGGAGGGGGCGGGGCGTTCAGAGGAGGGAAGGAGGGCCGGGGAAGTGAGCTGGGGGCGGGGCAGGGTTGATAGCTGCAGCGCGGGGCCCTCTTGGCGCGGGGCCCAATTCAGCCGAATCGGCCTAAAGCCGGCCCTGCCCCCCCCCCGCCCGGCACCGCACCAGCTAGCACGGCTTCCTCTACCCCGACGCCACGGCCTCTGTTGGCTGGGCGCATCTGGGTATGTGTGTTGGCGGGGTGGGCACGTGGAATGCAGAGCGCGGGGGGCTGGCCAGGCCCAGCCAGTCCGTGGTGGGAGGCCGGCCTGTGTGGATTTAGCATTCCAGCCTCTGCCTTTCTCCTGCTCACTGGCAATTCCTGTTCATCCAATTAGCCAGAGACAAGGCCGGGTCTGTGCAGCGGCTGGGCTAATGAACCCCATGCACCCCCCCAGCCCATCTCTTCAGGGAGAGACCCGCTTGCAAATATGCCTCTCCGCTAAGAACCCCAGACAATAGCCCCTTGTACACACACACACCCCCAGCAGCCACCGAGCCCCAGTGATTTGCCTAATCAACATATTTATGCAAATTAGTCCTTGTTAGGCCCCATGGGAAGGGGAGAGGTTTTTAAGGGCGAAAAGGCCCGGCAAGCCGGGCATGGCACCTCTGCTCTGCCTGCATCCTGGGGTTGACAGCAAACCCATCTGCGGAGGCGATACCTGGCCACCTTGTTCAGGGCCGGCTTTAGCAAGAGCGGGGCCCGATTCCTGGGGGCGGGGCTTGCAGCAAGCCCCACCCCCAGGACCCGAGCCGCACCGCCGGGGGGGCACGAGCCGCGCCGCGCCGCCGGGGGGCCGGGGCCGGGGGGAACCACGCCGCGCCGCGGGGGGGACGGGGACGGGGGGACCTGAGCCGCGCCGCGGGGGGGACGGTGGGACCCGAGCCGCGCCGCGCCACCGGGGAGACCCGAGCCGCGCCACGCCGCCGGGGGGATGGGGGCCCCGAGCCGCGCCGCACCGCTGGGGGGCCCGGGGCCGGGGGGACCCGAGCCGTGCCGCGGGGGGGACGGGGGGACCCGAGCCGCGCCGCGGGCGGGACGGGGGGATCCCAGCTGCGCCACGGAAGCCGCGCCGGGGGGACGGGGACAGGGGGGACGGGGACGGGGGGACCCGAGCCGCGCCGCGGGGGGGGACGGGGACAGGGGGACCCGAGCCGAGCCGCGCCGCGGGGGGGGGGGGGGGATCCCAGCCGCGCCGCGGAAGCCGCGCCGGGGGGACAGGGGGACCCGAGCCGCGCCGTGCCGCCGGGGGCACCCGAGCCCGCACCCGCGCCGCCGGGGGGACGGGGGGGACCCGAGCCGCGGGGGGCCCGCGCCGGGGGGGGGCGGATCCCAGCCGCGCCGCGGAAGCCGCGCCGGGTGTGGGAGGGATCCCAGCCGCGCTGCGCCGCGGGGGTACGGGAAGTCCCGAGCCTCGGGCCGGGCCGGAGCCGGGCCGCGGGGGCTGGGCTGGAGCCAAGCCGGCCAGAGCCGCTGGGGCCTGCGGGATGGGCGTGCCTCCCTGGAGCCCTTCTCCCACCCCAACCCCAGCTTACCCTCGTGCTGCTGGCCCGCCCCTGCTTCGTCTCAGCAGGGGAGGGGGCGGGGCGTTCAGGGGAGGGGAGGAGGGGCCGGGGGAAGTGAGCTGGGGGCGGGGCAGGGTTGATAGCTGCAGCGCGGGGCCCTCTTGGCGCGGGGCCCAATTCAGCCGAATCGGCTGAATCGGCCTAAAGCCGGCCCTGCCTTCACCCCCCAAAGGCAGGGAAGTGAGAATCCTCGGCCTCCTGGGCATTGGGGCCTCCCAGCACTAATTCCTGAGTCAGCGTGAAAATGTCTCCCCCCGGAGAGTTCTGCGCACCTGGCAAATACACAGATGTGCATAGGCGCTGAATCTGTGGGTGCTCCGGGGCTGGGGCACCCACGGGGAAAAAATGGTGGGTGCCGAGCACGTACCGGCAGCTCTGCTACTCAGCTCCTCTCCCTCCCCCCAGCACCTCCACCCACCGGCAGCCCCAATGATCAGCATCCCCCCTCGCTCCAAACACCTCACACCCACCGTGATCAGCTGTTCAGCACCCTCTGCACTGGGGTGAGAGGGAGAAGCAATGATAGGGTGCGCTCGGGGGGAGGGAAGTGGTGGGGTTGGAGTGAAGGATGGGGTGGAGTGGGGTGGGGTCTGGGGCAGTGTGGGGGTCAAGCACCCCCTGGCACATTAGAAAGTTGGTGCCTCTGCCCCCTGGAATCAGGATCTGGGATGGTCCTCTCCCCAGGAGTGACGGGAGCTCCCTAACAGTAGAGGGGCAATCGGAATCCAAACCGTGACCCTGCCCACCCATGCCACCCCTTTGCCCCAAGGCTCCACCCCCACTCCAACTTTTCGCCCCAAGCTCCTTCCCTCACACCGCCCCTCATCCCCGCACTGCCTCTTCCCTCCCAGATCCTGTCCCCCCAGTCACTTTTCTCTAACTCTAAGCCTTATGGCTGGTAAAAAATGGGAGGCCAAGCCCTTCCACTTTTAAAAGTGATGGGGCCATGGCTCCCTGTCACCCCCTCTTCTGGTGCCCCTAACTCACCCGCTCCCACCTCAGGAGGAGAGGGGGCTTGACGCAGTGTCAGTGAGTTCAGTGCTGGGGGTATAAGTGGGGTTTACACCCGGCTGTTGGAACTCTGTGTATCGAGGATACGAGGACATCACAACAGCTGTGTGAGCCCCTCACTGTTCTTCCAACATGGCTCAGCCCTGACACCTGCTGCAACCTCTCCCTGGGGAGGAATCATCCCTGAGGCCCATTCAGACCTTGGCCTCCCTGTGGAGGTGGCCGGTGAAGCTGCTGTTAATGTGAGTTACGATGTGAGCTCCAGGCTGCTGGGAACTGGACTCTGAGCCTGGGCTGAGATTGGTGACTGGGGAGTGAAAGGCCCCAGCTGCCCTCACTGTCCCCCTCAGTCAACTGGTTTCCCCTTCCCCCCGCAGTGCAATGACAGCGATACTCACACTTGGTGACACTCCCAGTGCCCCGCGGGCTGGGTGAGGGCCTGTCCAAGAGAAATGGGCACAATCTGCAGCAAGGGAGACTGAGGCTGGAGATGAGGAAACACTTTCTAACTCTCAGGGCAGTGAAGCTCTGGACCTGGCTCCAAGGGAGGTTGTGGGATCCTCATCACTGGGGGTTTGTAAGAACAGGACAAACCCCTGCCAGGGAGGGTCTAGGCCTTGTCCCAGCACGGGGCACTGGAGTAGACAACCTCTCGCGGTCCCTTCCAAGCCTGCATTGCCATGAGTCTAGGATACAGCTGTTCTGGGCTGGGCCCAGGGGGCTCTAAGTGTGGCGTATGGCACGTGGGAGAGTTAACCCAGTTAATGACCCTGGCAGCTCAGAGTCCCTGCCAGTGGCCTGAGCTGGTACTTGTCTTGCTACCTGTACCCGGCTCAGCTGGGTGTTACTGGGCTGTGTGGACAGGTCCTAGGGTTGGCACCTGTCCAGGTTTTCCCAGGATCGTCCCTTTGTTCAGGTCACTGTCCTGGGAAATCTGTGAGTCTGTCCAGGACATGACAAGGCCCGGTGTGTCAGTGGCTATAGCGGGGGGCAGCGGGGTGTCGGTGCCTGCACAGAGGGAATGGGGCAGCTTGAGAGCAGGTACGGCCTGTGGAGGTCACCGCTGGGGGCGTGCGGGGTAGATTTAGTGCCATGCCCTCCTTGGTGAAGTTGTGTGCCTGGGGCAGCCAAAGGGACAGGAGCCTACAGGGGCTGGTGCCCTCTCCCGGGGATGGGGACACAGTGCTCTGGGTGGGGGGACAGGTGCTGTATGTGCAGCAGAGGTGGCAACCCTAACAGGACCTCAACGGTGTTTGTGTAACTGTCCTGGGCTCCCTCCCAGCTCTGTGTGGTAGGACACCCTGGGGTGCATGGACACCTGGGCCAGTGCTGCTGTAATGTGTGCACACAGCCCCTGGAGCTGGAACTGCCGGGGAGCTGCCAGGCTCTCCCAGCATGCAACAGGACACACACATGGTCAGGCAGCATAGTGGGAGCAAACACACACACGCACAGCTCAGCCATGGCTGTGAGGCAGGAAAGCTGTTGCGTGGGCACAATTTGTTGTAACTGGGTCAGGGGAGTGTCACAAGCCAGTTATAAAAATGTGTCTGCTCTTGCAGTGGGGACAGGGCCTTCCTCACCCCAATTCCACGGGGACACTGAACAGCTCCTGTCTGGGCCTGTTACGCTAGAAGGAAATTGTGGGCTAAAGCCTGATCTGATCCTGCTGCTGGGAAGAGAGAGCTTGGCAGTTCAGTTCAATTATGGCCAGATAAGAATGTCCATCCTGCAGATCCCAGGTACCACCTGGGAAAGGTGACACCAGGGGGCAGCATTTCCTCACTAATCAGCCCTTTCCCAAAGGGGGCATGTCCCTGCTCTGCAATAAACCTGGGTGTTGTCTGCCCCTTTCCATCCACCCCAGTGACATTGCTGTTTCTAGCCTATTGAATGTCATAGGAAAATGCTTTGTGCAGGGAAAGGAGCAGAGAGCTCCCGGGGGAGGTGGGGCCTCACCATGGATAAAACATCAGTGGTATGTACAGTACCTGCGGAGAGCCGGGCGTGTCTCCACCCTGCAACAAAACACAGAGGGGTGAGACACAGATAGGTCTGTCTGTGGAGGTCCCTGTCCCCCCATCCTAGACCAACTCCTGATCTTGTGGGTGGTGCCTGCCTCTGGGAAAGTGATACATGGGAACAGCTCCCCCTAGGGCCTAGGTCAGGGGTGGGCAAACATTTTGGCTCGAGGGCCACATCGGGGTTGCAAAATTGTATGGAGGGCCTGGTAGGGAAGGCTGTGCCTCCTCAAACAGCCTGGCCCTGCCCCCATCTGACCCCTTCCCACTTCCTGCCCCCTGACTGCTCCCCTCAGAATCCCTGACCCATCCAACCCCCCCTCCTCGTCCCCTGACCACCCCCTCCTGAGACCCCCCCCACCCTAACTGCCCCTCCCAGAAACCCCCCTACCAAACCCCCCTGCTCCCTGTCCCCTGACTGCCCCAAGCCCTATCCACCCCTCCACCTCCTGACAGACCCCGGGACTCCCACGCCCATCCAACCCTCCTGTTCCCCATCCCCTGACTGCCCCGAGCCCTATCTACCCCACGTCCCCTGACAGACGCCCCCAGGACTCCCACGCCCATCCAACCCCCCTCTTTCCCATCCCCTGACCGCCCGCCCCCCGAACCTCTGCCCCATCCAACTCCCCCTGTCCTCTGACCACCCCCCCAGGACTCCCTGTCCCTTATCCAAACCCCCGGCCCCAGCCACGGCTCCAGCCCCCTTACCATGCTGTTCAGCAGTGTCTCTGGCAGCTTTGTGGAGCCAGACACGCTGTCCCTCAAGAGCGCGCAGCCCTGCCTCCCAGAGCGCTGCCAGCGCATCGGCATAGCTCCAGGGGAGGGGTGAAGGCGGGAGAGGGGCTGGAGCTCAGGGGCCGGGCAGGACTGTCCCAAGGACTGGATGTGGCCCACGGGCTGTAGTTTGCCCACCCCTGGCCTAGGTAGATGGGGAGTCCCCCAGCTAAGAATGGGTTTGAGATGCCTTTCTTTAGCTGGGTGCTCAGGTCAGCGTGAGCCAGGGAGTGAGGTGTGGATGGGCCCCTACATGCACCGCCTCTAAGATCAGCTCTTTCCCACTGGGAGTTGGCCCCATGGTGTGTCAGCCCTGGGGTACCAACACTGCTGGGAATGGAGGTCGCGTCATGTCTGCCAGTCACTGCTGAGCACAGCCTGAGCTAGAGCATCTTGTGTCCTAGAGTCAGGGCCGGCTCTAGGTTTTTTGCTGCCCCAAGCAAAAAAAATTTTGGCTGCCGCCCCCTCCCCCCACTGCACCCTCCTGCCACCCCAGCCCTGGGTTACTGGTAACTCGCTCCCAGGGCGGGTCATTCAGCAGGAATTTTGGATGTGCACAGAACACAGACAGGACTGGTTCCCATATGGTTACAGAACTGCAGTAAAGTGGAACAATTTTCAGCTTGTGTGATTGGAGGATATCTGGATGTATATTATAAGACTGTCCTCCATAAATGAGGAAAAGTTGAGGTGCCTTTATTATTCTTTTGTTCCACTCTTTGTTTCTATGGGGAATTTGCCAATGCAATATCACTGTCTTCCTTTTAAACAAATAAAACTAAAACTTAAAATAAAATAATAATAATAATTTCTGTATGTGCCCAGAGAGAGCTATGTTGGGCGCATTTCCAACCACTAAAAAATCAAGAACAATTAACTGTCACTGTCTTGTTCCCTGGGCCTTTTAGAGAATTCTCCACACCAGCTGCACTGGTGAGCTGCGGCTAGGATGCTGTAATAACACAAACACACTCAGGATTTTCACGGCTGGTCTGAGACACATAACGCAATGGCTGTTGAAAATAGCAATTCCTATTAACCACGGGGAAGCATTTCTTGCTCAATTTTATCCTACTTTTTCTACAGCAAGTTACAGTGGATCAGTATATTTGATTTGGGAGAAATGAAGTAACAGCTGCCCAAATT
>NW_027053162.1:0-50000 GCF_011386835.1 Chrysemys picta bellii | reverse complement strand
CTGGGCGGCCGCTTTTACGGGCCCCTTGATCAGCCAAGCTCCGCCCCCTACTCGGGGCTCGGCGTCCTTCCCAGCACCCAGCCCCTGCCGGCCCCTACAAACAAACACACTAGAACAACAAGGACAGATGCAAATACAGGTACCTTCTACTCCAATGGGAACCCCCTCTCAAACTCCCCTGTTTGCTGCCGCTGCTCGCAGCTGTACCGCTGCCTGGCTGAGCGGCCGCTTTTATGGGCCCCTTGATCAGCGAACCTCCGCCCCCTACTCGGGGCTCGGCCTCCTTCCCAGCACCCAGCCCCTGCCGGCCCCTACAAACAAACACACAAGAAAAACAAGGACCGATGCAAACACAGGTACCTTCTCCTCCAATGGGAACCCCCTCTCAAACTCCCCTGTTTGTCGCCGCTGTTCGCAGCTGTACCGCTGCCTGGCTGGGCGGCCGCTTTTATGGGCCCCTTGATCAGCCAAGCTCCGCCCCCTACTCGGGGCTCGGCCTCCTTCCCAGCACCCAGCCCCTGCCGGCCCCTACAAACAAACACACAAGCACAACAAGGACATATGCAAACACAGGTACCTTCTACTCCAATGGGAACCCCCTCTCAAACTCCCCTGTTCGCCGCCGCTGCTCGCAGCTGTACCGCTGCCTGGCTGGGCGGCCGCTTTTATGGGCCCCTTGATCACCCAAGCTCCGCCCCCTACTCGGGGCTCAGCCTCCTTCCCAGCACCCAGCCCCTGCCGGCCCCTACAAACAAACACACAAGCACAACAAGGACAGATGCAAACACAGGTACCTTCTCCTCCAATGGGAACCCCCTCTCAAACTCCCCTGTTTCCCGCAGCTGCTCGCAGCTGTACCGCTGCCTGGCTGGGCGGCCGCTTTTATGGGCCCCTTGATCAGCCAAGCTCCGCCCCCTACTCGGGGCTCGGCGTCCTTCCCAGCACCCAGCCCCTGCCGCCCCTTACAAACAAACACACAAGAACAACAAGGACTGATTCAAATACAGGTACCTTCTCCTCCAATGGGAACCCCCTCTCAAACTCCCCTGTTTGCTGCCGCTGCTCGCAGCTGTACCGCTGCCTGGCTGGGCGGCCGCTTTTATGGGCCCCTTGATCAGCCAAGCTCCGACCCCTACTCGGGGCTCGGCGTCCTTCCCAGCACCCAGCCCCTGCCGGCCCCTACAAACAAACACACTAGAACAACAAGGACAGATGCAAATACAGGTACCTTCTCCTCCAATGGGAACCCCCTCTCAAACTCCCCTGTTTGCTGCCGCTGCTCGCAGCTGTACCGCTGCCTGGCTGAGCGGCCGCTTTTATGGGCCCCTTGATCAGCCAACCTCCGCCCCCTACTCGGGGCTCGGCCTCCTTCCCAGCACCCAGCCCCTGCCGGCCCCTACAAACAAACACACAAGAACAACAAGGACTGATGCAAACACAGGTACCTTCTCCTCCAATGGGAACCCCCTCTCAAACTCCCCTGTTTGTCGCCGCTGTTCGCAGCTGTACCGCTGCCTGGCTGGGCGGCCGCTTTTATGGGCCCCTTGATCAGCCAAGCTCCGCCTCCTACTCGGGGCTCGGCGTCCTTCCCAGCACCCAGCCCCTGCCGGCCCCTACAAACAAACACACAAGAACAACAAGGACCTATGCAAATACAGGTACCTTCTCCTCCAATGGGAACCCCCCCTCAAACTCCCCTGTTTGCCGCCGCTGCTCGCAGCTGTACCGCTGCCTGGCTGGGCGGCCGCTTTTATGGGCCCCTTGATCAGCCAAGCTCCGCCCCCTACTCGGGGCTCGGCGTCCTTCCCAGCACCCAGCCCCTACCGGCCCCTACAAACAAACACACAAGAACAACAAGGACAGATGCAAACACAGGTACCTTCTCCTCCAATGGGAACCCCCTCTCAAACTCCCCTGTTTGCTGCCGCTGCTCGCAGCTGTACCGCTGCCTGGCTGGGCGGCCGCTTTTATGGGGCCCTTGATCAGCCAAGCTCCGCCCCCTACTCGGGGCTCGGCGTCCTTCCCAGCACCCAGCCCCTGCCGGCCCCTACAAACAAACACACAAGAACAACAAGGACAGATGCAACCACAGGTACCTTCTCCTCCAATGGGAACCCCCTCTCAAACTCCCCTGTTTGCCGTCGCTGCTCGCAGCGGTACCGCTGCCTGGCTGGGCGGCCGCTTTTATGGGCCCCTTGATCAGCCAAGCTCCGCCCCCTACTCGGGGCTCGGCGTCCTTCCCAGCACCCAGCCCCTGCCGGCCCCTACAAACAAACACACAAGAACAACAAGGACAGATGCAAACACAGGTACCTTCTCCTCCAATGGGAACCCCCTCTCAAACTCCCCTGTTTGCCGCCGCTGCTCGCAGCTGTACCGCTGCCTGGCTGGGCGGCCGCTTTTATGGGCCCCTTGATCAGCCAAGCTCCGCCCCCTACTCGGGGCTCGGCCTCCTTCCCAGCACCCAGCCCCTGCCGGCCCCTACAAACAAACACACAAGAACAACAAGGACAGATGCAAACACAGATACCTTCTCCTCCAATGGGAACCCCCTCTCAAACTCCCCTGTTTGCCGCCGCTGCTCGCAGCTGTACCGCTGCCTGGCTGGGCGGCCGCTTTTATGGGGCCCTTGATCAGCCAAGCTCCGCCCCCTACTCGGGGCTCGGCCTCTTTCCCAGCACCCAGCCCCTGCCGGCCCCTACAAAGAAACACACAAGAACAACAAGGACAGATGCAAACACAGGTACCTTCTCCTCCAATGGGAACCCCTTCTCAAACTCCCCTGTTTGCCGCCGCTGCTCGCAGCTGTACCGCTGCCTGGCTGGGCGGCCACTTTTATGGGCCCCTTGATCAGCCAAGCTCCGCCCCCTACTCGGGGCTCGGCTTCCTTCCCAGCACCCAGCCCCTGCCGGCCCCTACAAACAAACACACAAGAACAACAAGGACCGATGCAAATACAGGTACCTTCTCCTCCAATGGGAACCCCCTCTCAAACTCCCCTGTTTGCTGCCGCTGCTCGCAGCTGTACCGCTGCCTGGCTGGGCGGCCGCTTTTATGGGCCCCTTGATCAGCCAAGCTCCGCCCCCTACTCAGGGTTCGGCGTCCTTCCCAGCACCCAGCCCCTGCCGGCCCTTACAAACAAACACACAAGAACAACAAGGACTGATTCAAATACAGGTACCTTCTCGTCCAATGGGAACCCCCTCTCAAATTCCCCTGTTTGCTGCCCCTGCTCGCAGCTGTACCGCTGCCTGGCTGGGCGGCCGCTTTTATGGGCCCCTTGATCAGCCAAGCTCCGCCCCCTACTCGGGGCTCGGCGTCCTTCCCAGCACCCAGCCCCTGCCGGCCCCTACAAACAAACACACAAGAACAACAAGGACCGATGCAAATACAGGTACCTTCTCCTCCAATGGGAATCCCCTCCCAAACTCCCCGGTTTGCTGCCGCTGCTCGCAGCTGTTACCGCTGCCTGGCTGGGCGGCCGCTTTTATGCGCCCCTTGATCAGCCAAGCTCCGCCCCCTACTCGGGGCTGGGCGTCCTTCCCAGCACCCAGCCCCTGCCGGCCCCTACAAACAAACACACAAGAACAACAAGGACAGATGGAAACAGAGGTACCTTCTCCTCCAATGGGAACTCCCTCTCAAAGTCCCCTGTTTGCCGCCGCTGCTCGCAGCTGTTACCGCTGCCTGGCTGGGCGTCCGCTTTTATGCGCCCCTTGATCAGCCGAGCTCCGCCCCCTACTCGGGGCTGGGCGTCCTTCCCAGCACCCAGCCCCTGCCGGCCCCGACAAACAAACACACAAGAACAACAAGGACCGATGCAAATACAGGTACCTTCTCCTCCAATGGGAACTCCCTCTCAAACTCCCCTGTTTGCTGCCGCTGCTCGCAGCTGTACCGCTGCCTGGCTGGGCGGCCGCTTTTATGGGCCCCTTGATCAGCCAAACTCCGCCCCCTACTCGGGGCTCGGAGTCCTTCCCAGCACCCAGCCCCTGCCGGCCCCTACAAACAAACACACAAGAACAACAAGGACAGATGCAAATACAGGTACCTTCTCCTCCAATGGGAACCCCCTCTCAAACTCCCCTGTTTGCTGCCGCTGCTCGCAGCTGTACCGCTGCCTGGCTGGGCGGCCACTTTTATGGGCCCCTTGATCAGCCAAGCTCCGCCCCCTACTCGGGGCTCGGCGTCCTTCCCAGCACCCAGCCCCTGCCGGCCCCTACAAACAAACACACAAGAACAACAAGGACAGATGCAAATACAGGTACCTTCTCCTCCAATGGGAACCCCCTCTCAAATTCCCCTGTTTGCTGCCGCTGCTCGCAGCTGTACCGCTGCCTGGCTGGGCGGCCGCATTTATGGGCCCCTTGATCAGCCAAGCTCCGCCCCCTACTCGGGGCTCGGCGTCCTTCCCAGCACCCAGCCTCTGCCGGCCCTTACAAACAAACACACAAGAACAACAAGGACTGATTCAAATACAGGTACCTTCTCCTCCAATGGGAACCCCCTCTCAAACTCCCCTGTTTGCTGCCGCTGCTCGCAGCTGTACCGCTGCCTCGCTGGGCGGCCGCTTTTATGGGCCCCTTGATCAGCCAAGCTCCGCCCCCTACTCGGGGCTCGGCGTCCTTCCCAGCACCCAGCCCCTGCCGGCCCCTACAAACAAACACACAAGAACAACAAGGACAGATGCAAATACAGGTACCTTCTCCTCCAATGGGAACCCCCTCTCAAACTCCCCTGTTTGCTGCCGCTGCTCGCAGCTGTACCGCTGCCTGGCTGGGAGGCCGCTTTTATGGGCCCCTTGATCAGCCAAGCTCCGCCCCCTACTCGGGGCTCGGTGTCCTTCCCAGCACCCAGCCACTGCCGGCCCCTACAAACAAACACACAAGAACAACAAGGACCGATGCAAATACAGGTACCTTCTCCTCCAATGGGAATCCCCTCCCAAACTCCCCGGTTTGCTGCCGCTGCTCGCAGCTGTTACCGCTGCCTGGCTGGGCGGCCGCTTTTATGCGCCCCTTGATCAGCCAAGCTCCGCCCCCTACTCGGGGCTGGGCGTCCTTCCCAGCACCCAGCCCCTGCCGGCCCCTACAAACAAACACACAAGAACAACAAGGACAGATGGAAACAGAGGTACCTTCTCCTCCAATGGGAACTCCCTCTCAAACTCCCCTGTTTGCCGCCGCTGCTCGCAGCTGTTACCGCTGCCTGGCTGGGCGTCCGCTTTTATGCGCCCCTTGATCAGCCGAGCTCCGCCCCCTACTCGGGGCTGGGCGTCCTTCCCAGCACCCAGCCCCTGCCGGCCCCGACAAAAAAACACACAAGAACAACAAGGACCGATGCAAATACAGGTACCTTCTCCTCCAATGGGAACCCCCTCTCAAACTCCCCTGTTTGCTGCCGCTGCTCGCAGCTGTACCGCTGCCTGGCTGGGCGGCCGCTTTTATGGGCCCCTTGATCAGCCAAGCTACGCCCCCTACTCGGGGCTCGGCGTCCTTCCCAGCACCCAGCCCCTGCCGGCCCCTACAAACAAACACACAAGAACAACAAGGACAGATGCAAATACAGGTACCTTCTCCTCCAATGGGAACTCCCTCTCAAACTCCCCTGTTTGCTGCCGCTGCTCGCAGCTGTACCGCTGCCTGGCTGGGCGGCCGCTTTTATGGGCCCCCTGATCAGCCAAGCTCCGCCCCCTACTCGGGGCTCGGAGTCCTTCCCAGCACCCAGCCCCTGCCGGCCCCTACAAACAAACACACAAGAACAACAAGGACAGATGCAAATACAGGTACCTTCTCCTCCAATGGGAACCCCCTCTCAAACTCCCCTGTTTGCTGCCGCTGCTCGCAGCTGTACCGCTGCCTGGCTGGGCGGCCGCTTTTATGGGCCCCTTGATCAGCCAAGCTCCGCCCCCTACTCGGGGCTCGGCGTCCTTCCCAGCACCCAGCCCCTGCCGGCCCCTACAAACAAACACACAAGAACAACAAGGACAGATGCAAATACAGGTACCTTCTCCTCCAATGGGAACCCCCTCTCAAATTCCCCTGTTTGCTGCCGCTGCTCGCAGCTGTACCGCTGCCTGGCTGGGCGGCCGCATTTATGGGCCCCTTGATCAGCCAAGCTCCGCCCCCTACTCGGGGCTCGGCGTCCTTCCCAGCACCCAGCCCCTGCCGGCCCTTACAAACAAACACACAAGAACAACAAGGACTGATTCAAATACAGGTACCTTCTCCTCCAATGGGAACCCCCTCTCAAACTCCCCTGTTTGCTGCCGCTGCTCGCAGCTGTACCGCTGCCTCGCTGGGCGGCCGCTTTTATGGGCCCCTTGATCAGCCAAGCTCCGCCCTCTACTCGGGGCTCGGCGTCCTTCCCAGCACCCAGCCCCTGCCGGCCCCTACAAACAAACACACAAGAACAACAAGGACAGATGCAAATACAGGTACCTTCTCCTCCAATGGGAACCCCCTCTCAAACTCCCCTGTTTGCTGCCGCTGCTCGCAGCTGTACCGCTGCCTGGCTGGGAGGCCGCTTTTATGGGCCCCTTGATCAGCCAAGCTCCGCCCCCTACTCGGGGCTCGGTGTCCTTCCCAGCACCCAGCCCCTGCCGGCCCCTACAAACAAACACACAAGAACAACAAGGACAGATGCAAATACAGGTACCTTCTCCTCCAATGGGAACTCCCTCTCAAACTCCCCTGTTTGCTGCCGCTGCTCGCAGCTGTACCGCTGCCTGGCTGGGCGGCTGCTTTTATGGGCCCCTTGATCAGCCAAGCTCTTCCCCCTACTCGGGGCTCGGAGTCCTTCCCAGCACCCAGCCCCTGCCGGCCCCTACAAACAATCACACAAGAACAAGAAGGACAGATGCAAATACAGGTACCTTCTCCTCCAATGGTAACCCCCTCTCAAACTCCCCTGTTTGCTGCCGCTGCTCGCAGCTGTACCGCTGCCTGGCTGGGCGGCCGCTTTTATGGGCCCCTTGATCAGCCAAGCTCCGCCCCCTACTCGGGGCTCGGCGTCCTTCCCAGCACCCAGCCCCTGCCGGCTCCTACAAACAAACACACAAGAACAACAAGGACAGATGCAAATACAGGTACCTTCTCCTCCAATGGGAACCCCCTCTCAAACTCCCCTGTTTGCTGCCGCTGCTCGCAGCTGTACCGCTGCCTGGCTGGGCGGCCGCTTTTATGGGCCCCTGGATCAGCCAAGCTCCGCCCCCTACTCGGGGCTCGGCGTCCTTCCCAGCACCCAGCCCCTGCCGGCCCTTACAAACAAACACACAAGAACAACAAGGACTGATTCAAATACAGGTACCTTCTCCTCCAAAGGGAACCCCCTCTCAAACTCCCCTGTTTGCTGCCGCTGCTCGCAGCTGTACCGCTGCCTCGCTGGGCGGTCGCTTTTATGGGCCCCTTGATCAGCCAAGCTCCGCCCCCTACTCGGGGCTGGGCGTCCTTCCCATCACCCAGCCCCTGCCGGCCCCTACAAACAAACACACAAGAACAACAAGGACAGATGCAAATACAGGTACCTTCTCCTCCAATGGGAACCCCCTCTCAAACTCCCCTGTTTGCTGCCGCTGCTCGCAGCTGTACCGCTGCCTGGCTGGGCGGCCGCTTTTATGGGCCCCTTGATCAGCCAAGCTCCGCCCCCTACTCGGGGCTCGGAGTCCTTCCCAGCACCCAGCTCCTGCCGGCCCCTACAAACAAACACACAAGAACAACAAGGACAGATGCAAATACAGGTACCTTCTCCTCCAATGGGAACCCCGTCTCAAACTCCCCTGTTTGCTGCCGCTGCTCGCAGCTGTACCGCTGCCTGGCTGAGCGGCCGCTTTTATGGGCCCCTTGATCAGCCAACCTCCGCCCCCTACTCGGGGCTCGGCCTCCTTCCCAGCACCCAGCCTCTGCCGGCCCCTACAAACAAACACACAAGAACAACAAGGACCGATGCAAACACAGGTACCTTCTCCTCCAATGGGAACTCCCTCTCAAACTCCCCTGTTTGCCGCCGCTGTTCGCAGCTGTACCGCTGCCTGGCTGGGCGGCCGCTTTTATGGGCCCCTTGATCAGCGAAGCTCCGCCCCCTACTCGGGGCTCGGCGTCCTTCCCAGCACCCAGCCCCTGCCGGCCCCTACAAACAAACACACAAGAACAACAAGGACCTATGCAAATACAGGTACCTTCTCCTCCAATGGGAACCCCCCCTCAAACTCCCCTGTTTGCCGCCGCTGCTCGCAGCTGTACCGCTGCCTGGCTGCGCGGACGCTTTTATGGGCCCCTTGATCAGCCAAGCTCCGCCCCCTACTCGGGGCTCGGCGTCCTTCCCAGCACCCAGCCCCTGCCGGCCCCTACAAACAAACACACAAAAACAACAAGGACAGATGCAAACACAGGTACCTTCTCCTCCAATGGGAACCCCTCTCAAACTCCCCGGTTTACTGCCGCTGCTCGCAGATGTACCGCTGCCTGGCTGGGCGGCCGCTTTTATGGGCCCCTTGATCAGCCAAGCTCCGCCCCCTACTCGGGGCTCGGCGTCCTTCCCAGCACCCAGCCCCTGCCGGCCCCTACAAACAAACACACAAGAACAACAAGGACAGATGCAAACACAGGTACCTTCTCCTCCAATGGGAACCCCCTCTCAAACTCCCCTGTTTGCCGCCGCTGCTCGCAGCTGTACCGCTGCCTGGCTGGGCGGCCGCTTTTATGGGCCCCTTGATCAGCCAAGCTCCGCCCCCTACTCGGGGCTCGGCCTCTTTCCCAGCACCCAGCCCCTGCCGGCCCCTACAAAGAAACACACAAGAACAACAAGGACAGATGCAAACACAGGTACCTTCTACTCCAATGGGAACCCCTTCTAAAACTCCCCTGTTTGCCGCCGCTGCTCGCAGCTGTACCGCTGCCTGGCTGGGCTGCCGCTTTTATGGGCCCCTTGATCAGCCAAGCTCCGCCCCCTACTCGGGGCTCGGCCTCCTTCCCAGCACCCAGCCCCTGCCGGCCCCTACAAACAAACACACAAGCACAACAAGGACATATGCAAACACAGGTACCTTCTACTCCAATGGGAACCCCCTCTCAAACTCCCCTGTTTGCCGCCGCTGCTCGCAGCTGTACCGCTGCCTGGCTGGGCGGCCGCTTTTATGGGCCCCTTGATCAGCCAAGCTCCGCCCCCTACTCGGGGCTCAGCCTCCTTCCCAGCACCCAGCCCCTGCCGGCCCCTACAAACAAACACACAAGCACAACAAGGACAGATGCAAACACAGGTACCTTCTCCTCCAATGGGAACCCCCTCTCAAACTCCCCTGTTTGCTGCCGCTGCTCGCAGCTGTACCGCTGCCTGGCTGGGCGGCCGCTTTTATGGGCCCCTTGATCAGCCAAGCTCCGCCCCCTACTCGGGGCTCGGCGTCCTTCCCAGCACCCAGCCCCTGCCGGCCCTTACAAACAAACACACAAGAACAACAAGGACTGATTCAAATACAGGTACCTTCTCCTCCAATGGGAACCCCCTCTCAAACTCCCCTGTTTGCTGCCGCTGCTCGCAGCTGTACCGCTGCCTCGCTGGGCGGCCGCTTTTATGGGCCCCTTGATCAGCCAAGCTCCGCCCCCTACTCGGGGCTCGGCGTCCTTCCCAGCACCCAGCCCCTGCCGGCCCCTACAAACAAACACACAAGAACAACAAGGACAGATGCAAATACAGGTACCTTCTCCTCCAATGGGAACCCCCTCTCAAACTCCCCTGTTTGCTGCCGCTGCTCGCAGCTGTACCGCTGCCTGGCTGGGAGGCCGCTTTTATGGGCCCCTTGATCAGCCAAGCTCCGCCCCCTACTCGGGGCTCGGTGTCCTTCCCAGCACCCAGCCCCTGCCGGCCCCTACAAACAAACACACAAGAACAACAAGGACCGATGCAAATACAGGTACCTTCTCCTCCAATGGGAATCCCCTCCCAAACTCCCCGGTTTGCTGCCGCTGCTCGCAGCTGTTACCGCTGCCTGGCTGGGCGGCCGCTTTTATGGGCCCCTTGATCAGCCAAGCTCCGCCCCCTACTCGGGGCTCGGCGTCCTTCCCAGCACCCAGCCCCTGCCGGCCCCTACAAACAAACACACAAGAACAACAAGGACAGATGCAAACACAGGTACCTTCTCCTCCAATGGGAACCCCCTCTCAAACTCCCCTGTTTGCCGCCGCTGCTCGCAGCTGTACCGCTGCCTGGCTGGGCGGCCGCTTTTATGGGCCCCTTGATCAGCCAAGCTCCGCCCCCTACTCGGGGCTCGGCCTCCTTCCCAGCACCCAGCCCCTGCCGGCCCCTACAAACAAACACACAAGACCAACAAGGACAGATGCAAACACAGATACCTTCTCCTCCAATGGGAATCCCCTCTCAAACTCCCCTGTTTGCCGCCGCTGCTCGCAGCTGTACCGCTGCCTGGCTGGGCGGCCGATTTTGTGGGGCCCTTGATCAGCCAAGCTCCGCCCCCTACTCGGGGCTCGGCCTCTTTCCCAGCACCCAGCCCCTGCCGGCCCCTACAAAGAAACACACAAGAACAACAAGGACAGATGCAAACACAGGTACCTTCTCCTCCAATGGGAACCCCTTCTCAAACTCCCCTGTTTGCCGCCGCTGCTCACAGCTGTACCGCTGCCTGGCTGGGCGGCCACTTTTATGGGCCCCTTGATCAGCCAAGCTCCGCCCCCTACTCGGGGCTCGGCTTCCTTCCCAGCACCCAGCCCCTGCCGGCCCCTACAAACAAACACACAAGAACAACAAGGACCGATGCAAATACAGGTACCTTCTCCTCCAATGGGAGCCCCCTCTCAAACTCCCCTGTTTGCTGCCGCTGCTCGCAGCTGTACCGCTGCCTGGGTGGGCGGCCGCTTTTATGGGCCCCTTGATCAGCCAAGCTCCGCCCCCTACTCAGGGCTCGGCGTCCTTCCCAGCACCCAGCCCCTGCCGGCCCTTACAAACAAACACACAAGAACAACAAGGACTGATTCAAATACAGGTACCTTCTCGTCCAATGGGAACCCCCTCTCAAATTCCCCTGTTTGCTGCCGCTGCTCGCAGCTGTACCGCTGCCTGGCTGGGCGGCCGCTTTTATGGGCCCCTTGATCAGCCAAGCTCCGCCCCCTACTCGGGGCTCGGCGTCCTTCCCAGCACCCAGCCCCTGCCGGCCCCTACAAACAAACACACAAGAACAACAAGGACCGATGCAAATACAGGTACCTTCTCCTCCAATGGGAATCCCCTCCCAAACTCCCCGGTTTGCTGCCGCTGCTCGCAGCTGTTACCGCTGCCTGGCTGGGCGGCCGCTTTTATGCGCCCCTTGATCAGCCAAGCTCCGCCCCCTACTCGGGGCTGGGCGTCCTTCCCAGCACCCAGCCCCTGCCGGCCCCTACAAACAAACACACAAGAACAACAAGGACAGATGGAAACAGAGGTACCTTCTCCTCCAATGGGAACTCCCTCTCAAACTCCCCTGTTTGCCGCCGCTGCTCGCAGCTGTTACCGCTGCCTGGCTGGGCGTCCGCTTTTATGCGCCCCTTGATCAGCCGAGCTCCGCCCCCTACTCGGGGCTGGGCGTCCTTCCCAGCACCCAGCCCCTGCCGGCCCCGACAAACAAACACACAAGAACAACAAGGACCGATGCAAATACAGGTACCTTCTCCTCCAATGGGAACTCCCTCTCAAACTCCCCTGTTTGCTGCCGCTGCTCGCAGCTGTACCGCTGCCTGGCTGGGCGGCCGCTTTTATGGGCCCCTTGATCAGCCAAACTCCGCCCCCTACTCGGGGCTCGGAGTCCTTCCCAGCACCCAGCCCCTGCCGGCCCCTACAAACAAACACACAAGAACAACAAGGACAGATGCAAATACAGGTACCTTCTCCTCCAATGGGAACCCCCTCTCAAACCTCCCTGTTTGCTGCCGCTGCTCGCAGCTGTACCGCTGCCTGGCTGGGCGGCCGCTTTTATGGGCCCCTTGATCAGCCAAGCTCCGCCCCCTACTCGGGGCTCGGCGTCCTTCCCAGCACCCAGCCCCTGCCGGCCCCTACAAACAAACACACAAGAACAACAAGGACAGATGCAAATACAGGTACCTTCTCCTCCAATGGGAACCTCCTCTCAAATTCCCCTGTTTGCTGCCGCTGCTCGCAGCTGTACCGCTGCCTGGCTGGGCGGCCGCATTTATGGGCCCCTTGATCAGCCAAGCTCCGCCCCCTACTCGGGGCTCGGCGTCCTTCCCAGCACCTAGCCCCTGCCGGCCCTTACAAACAAACACACAAGAACAACAAGGACTGATTCAAATACAGGTACCTTCTCCTCCAATGGGAACCCCCTCTCAAACTCCCCTGTTTGCTGCCGCTGCTCGCAGCTGTACCGCTGCCTCGCTGGGCGGCCGCTTTTATGGGCCCCTTGATCAGCCAAGCTCCGCCCCCTACTCGGGGCTCGGCGTCCTTCCCAGCACCCAGCCCCTGCCGGCCCCTACAAACAAACACACAAGAACAACAAGGACAGATGCAAATACAGGTACCTTCTCCTCCAATGGGAACCCCCTCTCAAACTCCCCTGTTTGCTGCCGCTGCTCGCAGCTGTACCGCTGCCTGGCTGGGAGGCCGCTTTTATGGGCCCCTTGATCAGCCAAGCTCCGCCCCCTACTCGGGGCTCGGTGTCCTTCCCAGCACCCAGCCCCTGCCGGCCCCTACAAACAAACACACAAGAACAACAAGGACCGATGCAAATACAGGTACCTTCTCCTCCAATGGGAATCCCCTCCCAAACTCCCCGGTTTGCTGCCGCTGCTCGCAGCTGTTACCGCTGCCTGGCTGGGCGGCCGCTTTTATGCGCCCCTTGATCAGCCAAGCTCCGCCCCCTACTCGGGGCTGGGCGTCCTTCCCAGCACCCAGCCCCTGCCGGCCCCTACAACCAAACACACAAGAACAACAAGGACAGATGGAAACAGAGGTACCTTCTCCTCCAATGGGAACTCCCTCTCAAACTCCCCTGTTTGCCGCCGCTGCTCGCAGCTGTTACCGCTGCCTGGCTGGGCGTCCGCTTTTATGCGCCCCTTGATCAGCCGAGCTCCGCCCCCTACTCGGGGCTGGGCGTCCTTCCCAGCACCCAGCCCCTGCCGGCCCCGACAAACAAACACACAAGAACAACAAGGACCGATGCAAATACAGGTACCTTCTCCTCCAATGGGAACCCCTTCTCAAACTCCCCTGTTTGCTGCCGCTGCTCGCAGCTGTACCGCTGCCTGGCTGGGCGGCCGCTTTTATGGGCCCCTTGATCAGCCAAGCTACGCCCCCTACTCGGGGCTCGGCGTCCTTCCCAGCACCCAGCCCCTGCCGGCCCCTACAAACAAACACACAAGAACAACAAGGACAGATGCAAATACAGGTACCTTCTCCTCCAATGGGAACTCCCTCTCAAACTCCCCTGTTTGCTGCCGCTGCTCGCAGCTGTACCGCTGCCTGGCTGGGCGGCCGCTTTTATGGGCCCCCTGATCAGCCAAGCTCCGCCCCCTACTCGGGGCTCGGAGTCCTTCCCAGCACCCAGCCCCTGCCGGCCCCTACAAACAAACACACAAGAACAACAAGGACAGATGCAAATACAGGTACCTTCTCCTCCAATGGGAACCCCCTCTCAAACTCCCCTGTTTGCTGCCGCTGCTCGCAGCTGTACCGCTGCCTGGCTGGGCGGCCGCTTTTATGGGCCCCTTGATCAGCCAAGCTCCGCCCCCTACTCGGGGCTCGGCGTCCTTCCCAGCACCCAGCCCCTGCCGGCCCCTACAAACAAACACACAAGAAGAACAAGGACAGATGCAAATACAGGTACCTTCTCCTCCAATGGGAACCCCCTCTCAAATTCCCCTGTTTGCTGCCGCTGCTCGCAGCTGTACCGCTGCCTGGCTGGGCGGCCGCATTTATGGGCCCCTTGATCAGCCAAGCTCCGCCCCCTACTCGGGGCTCGGCGTCCTTCCCAGCACCCAGCCCCTGCCGGCCCTTACAAACAAACACACAAGAACAACAAGGACTGATTCAAATACAGGTACCTTCTCCTCCAATGGGAACCCCCTCTCAAACTCCCCTGTTTGCTGCCGCTGCTCGCAGCTGTACCGCTGCCTCGCTGGGCGGCCGCTTTTATGGGCCCCTTGATCAGCCAAGCTCCGCCCCCTACTCGGGGCTCGGCGTCCTTCCCAGCACCCAGCCCCTGCCGGCCCCTACAAACAAACACACAAGAACAACAAGGACAGATGCAAATACAGGTACCTTCTCCTCCAATGGGAACCCCCTCTCAAACTCCCCTGTTTGCTGCCGCTGCTCGCAGCTGTACCGCTGCCTGGCTGGGAGGCCGCTTTTATGGGCCCCTTGATCAGCCAAGCTCCGCCCCCTACTCGGGGCTCGGAGTCCTTCCCAGCACCCAGCCCCTGCCGGCCCCTACAAACAATCACACAAGAACAACAAGGACAGATGCAAATACAGGTACCTTCTCCTCCAATGGTAACCCCCTCTCAAACTCCCCTGTTTGCTGCCGCTGCTCGCAGCTGTACCGCTGCCTGGCTGGGCGGCCGCTTTTATGGGCCCCTTGATCAGCCAAGCTCCGCCCCCTACTCGGGGCTCGGCGTCCTTCCCAGCACCCAGCCCCTGCCGGCTCCTACAAACAAACACACAAGAACAACAAGGACAGATGCAAATACAGGTACCTTCTCCTCCAATGGGAACCCCCTCTCAAACTCCCCTGTTTGCTGCCGCTGCTCGCAGCTGTACCGCTGCCTGGCTGGGCGGCCGCTTTTATGGGCCCCTGGATCAGCCAAGCTCCGCCCCCTACTCGGGGCTCGGCGTCCTTCCCAGCACCCAGCCCCTGCCGGCCCTTACAAACAAACACACAAGAACAACAAGGACTGATTCAAATACAGGTACCTTCTCCTCCAAAGGGAACCCACTCTCAAACTCCCCTGTTTGCTGCCGCTGCTCGCAGCTGTACCGCTGCCTCGCTGGGCGGTCGCTTTTATGGGCCCCTTGATCAGCCAAGCTCCGCCCCCTACTCGGGGCTGGGCGTCCTTCCCAGCACCCAGCCCCTGCCGGCCCCTACAAACAAACACACAAGAACAACAAGGACAGATGCAAATACAGGTACCTTCTCCTCCAATGGGAACCCCCTCTCAAACTCCCCTGTTTGCTGCCGCTGCTCGCAGCTGTACCGCTGCCTGGCTGGGCGGCCGCTTTTATGGGCCCCTTGATCAGCCAAGCTCCGCCCCCTACTCGGGGCTCGGAGTCCTTCCCAGCACCCAGCCCCTGCCGGCCCCTACAAACAAACACACAAGAACAACAAGGACAGATGCAAATACAGGTACCTTCTCCTCCAATGGGAACCCCCTCTCAAACTCCCCTGTTTGCTGCCGCTGCTCGCAGCTGTACCGCTGCCTGGCTGAGCGGCCGCTTTTATGGGCCCCTTGATCAGCCAACCTCCGCCCCCTACTCGGGGCTCGGCCTCCTTCCCAGCACCCAGCCTCTGCCGGCCCCTACAAACAAACACACAAGAACAACAAGGACCGATGCAAACACAGGTACCTTCTCCTCCAATGGGAACTCCCTCTCAAACTCCCCTGTTTGCCGCCGCTGTTCGCAGCTGTACCGCTGCCTGGCTGGGCGGCCGCTTTTATGGGCCCCTTGATCAGCCAAGCTCCGCCCCCTACTCGGGGCTCGGCGTCCTTCCCAGCACCCAGCCCCTGCCGGCCCCTACAAACAAACACACAAGAACAACAAGGACCTATGCAAATACAGGTACCTTCTCCTCCAATGGGAACCCCCCCTCAAACTCCCCTGTTTGCCGCCGCTGCTCGCAGCTGTACCGCTGCCTGGCTGGGCGGACGCTTTTATGGGCCCCTTGATCAGCCAAGCTCCGCCCCCTACTCGGGGCTCGGCGTCCTTCCCAGCACCCAGCCCCTGCCGGCCCCTACAAACAAACACACAAAAACAACAAGGACAGATGCAAACACAGGTACCTTCTCCTCCAATGGGAACCCCTCTCAAACTCCCCGGTTTACTGCCGCTGCTCGCAGGTGTACCGCTGCCTGGCTGGGCGGCCGCTTTTATGGGCCCCTTGATCAGCCAAGCTCCGCCCCCTACTCGGGGCTCGGCGTCCTTCCCAGCACCCAGCCCCTGCCGGCCCCTACAAACAAACACACAAGAACAACAAGGACAGATGCAAACACAGGTACCTTCTCCTCCAATGGGAACCCCCTCTCAAACTCCCCTGTTTGCCGCCGCTGCTCGCAGCTGTACCGCTGCCTGGCTGGGCGGCCGCTTTTATGGGCCCCTTGATCAGCCAAGCTCCGCCCCCTACTCGGGGCTCGGCCTCCTTCCCAGCACCCAGCGCCTGCCGGCCCCTACAAACAAACACACAAGAACAACAAGGACAGATGCAAACACAGATACCTACTCCTCCAATGGGAACCCCCTCTCAAACTCCCCTGTTTGCCGCCGCTGCTCGCAGCTGTACCGCTGCCTGGCTGGGCGGCCGCTTTTATGGGCCCCTTGATCAGCCAAGCTCCGCCCCCTACTCGGGGCTCGGCCTCTTTCCCAGCACCCAGCCCCTGCCGGCCCCTACAAAGAAACACACAAGAACAACAAGGACAGATGCAAACACAGGTACCTTCTACTCCAATGGGAACCCCTTCTAAAACTCCCCTGTTTGCCGCCGCTGCTCGCAGCTGTACCGCTGCCTGGCTGGGCGGCCGCTTTTATGGGCCCCTTGATCAGCCAAGCTCCGCCCCCTACTCGGGGCTCGGCCTCCTTCCCAGCACCCAGCCCCTGCCGGCCCCTACAAACAAACACACAAGCACAACAAGGACATATGCAAACACAGGTACCTACTACTCCAATGGGAACCCCCTCTCAAACTCCCCTGTTTGCCGCCGCTGCTCGCAGCTGTACCGCTGCCTGGCTGGGCGGCCGCTTTTATGGGCTCCTTGATCAGCCAAGCTCCGCCCCCTACTCGGGGCTCAGCCTCCTTCCCAGCACCCAGCCCCTGCCGGCCCCTACAAACAAACACACAAGCACAACAAGGACAGATGCAAACACAGGTACCTTCTCCTCCAATGGGAACCCCCTCTCAAACTCCCCTGTTTCCCGCAGCTGCTCGCAGCTGTACCGCTGCCTGGCTGGGCGGCCGCTTTTATGGGCCCCTTGATCAGCCAAGCTCCGCCCCCTACTCGGGGCTCGGCGTCCTTCCCAGCACCCAGCCCCTGCCGGCCCCTACAAACAAACACACAAGAACAACAAGAACAGATGCAAATACAGGTACCTTCTCCTCCAATGGGAACCCCCTCTCAAACTCCCCTGTTTGCTGCCGCTGCTCGCAGCTGTACCGCTGCCTGGCTGGGCTGCCGCTTTTATGGGCCCCTTGATCAGCCAAGCTCCGCCCCCTACTCGGGGCTCGGCGTCCTTCCCAGCACCCAGCCCCTGCCGCCCCTTACAAACAAACACACAAGAACAACAAGGACTGATTCAAATACAGGTACCTTCTCCTCCAATGGGAACCCCCTCTCAAACTCCCCTGTTTGCTGCCGCTGCTCGCAGCTGTACCGCTGCCTGGCTGGGCGGCCGCTTTTATGGGCCCCTTGATCAGCCAAGCTCCGCCCCCTACTCGGGGCTCGGCGTCCTTCCCAGCACCCAGCCCCTGCCGGCCCCTACAAACAAACACACTAGAACAACAAGGACAGATGCAAATACAGGTACCTTCTCCTCCAATGGGAACCCCCTCTCAAACTCCCCTGTTTGCTGCCGCTGCTCGCAGCTGTTCCGCTGCCTGGCTGGGCGGCCGCTTTTATGGGCCCTTTGATCAGCCAAGCTCCGCCCCCTACTCGGGGCTCGGCCTCCTTCCCAGCACCCAGCCCCTGCCGGCCCCTACAAACAAACACACAAGAACAACAAGGACAGATGCAAATACAGGTACCTTCTCCTCCAATGGGAACCCCCTCTCAAACTCCCCTGTTTGCTGCCGCTGCTCGCAGCTGTACCGCTGCCTGGCTGAGCGGCCGCTTTTATGGGCCCCTTGATCAGCCAACCTCCGCCCCCTACTCGGGGCTCGGCCTCCTTCCCAGCACCCAGCCCCTGCCGGCCCCTACAAACAAACACACAAGAACAACAAGGACCGATGCAAACACAGGTACCTTCTCCTCCAATGGGAACCCCCTCTCAAACTCCCCTGTTTGTCGCCGCTGTTCGCAGCTGTACCGCTGCCTGGCTGGGCGGCCGCTTTTATGGGCCCCTTGATCAGCCAAGCTCCGCCCCCTACTCGGGGCTCGGCGTCCTTCCCAGCACCCAGCCCCTGCCGGCCCCTACAAACAAACACACAAGAACAACAAGGACCTATGCAAATACAGGTACCTTCTCCTCCAATGGGAACCCCCCCTCAAACTCCCCTGTTTGCCGCCGCTGCTCGCAGCTGTACCGCTGCCTGGCTGGGCGGCCGCTTTTATGGGCCCCTTGATCAGCCAAGCTCCGCCCCCTACTCGGGGCTCGGCGTCCTTCCCAGCACCCAGCCCCTGCCGGCCCCTACAAACAAACACACAAGAACAACAAGGACAGATGCAAACACAGGTACCTTCTCCTCCAATGGGAACCCCCTCTCAAACTCCCCTGTTTGCCGTCGCTGCTCGCAGCGGTACCGCTGCCTGGCTGGGCAGCCGCTTTTATGGGCCCCTTGATCAGCCAAGCTCCGCCCCCTACTCGGGGCTCGGCGTCCTTCCCAGCACCCAGCCCCTGCCGGCCCCTACAAACAAACACACAAGAACAACAAGGACAGATGCAAACACAGGTACCTTCTCCTCCAATGGGAACCCCCTCTCAAACTCCCCTGTTTGCCGCCGCTGCTCGCAGCTGTACCGCTGCCTGGCTGGGCGGCCGCCTTTATGGGCCCCTTGATCAGCCAAGCTCCGCCCCCTACTCGGGGCTCGGCCTCCTTCCCAGCACCCAGCCCCTGCCGGCCCCTACAAACAAACACACAAGAACAACAAGGACCTATGCAAATACAGGTACCTTCTCCTCCAATGGGAACCCCCCCTCAAACTCCCCTGTTTGCCGCCGCTGCTCGCAGCTGTACCGCTGCCTGGCTGGGCGGCCGCTTTTATGGGCCCCTTGATCAGCCAAGCTCCGCCCCCTACTCGGGGCTCGGCGTCCTTCCCAGCACCCAGCCCCTGCCGGCCCCTACAAACAAACACACAAGAACAACAAGGACAGATGCAAACACAGGTACCTTCTCCTCCAATGGGAACCCCCTCTCAAACTCCCCTGTTTGCCGTCGCTGCTCGCAGCGGTACCGCTGCCTGGCTGGGCAGCCGCTTTTATGGGCCCCTTGATCAGCCAAGCTCCGCCCCCTACTCGGGGCTCGGCGTCCTTCCCAGCACCCAGCCCCTGCCGGCCCCTACAAACAAACACACAAGAACAACAAGGACAGATGCAAACACAGGTACCTTCTCCTCCAATGGGAACCCCCTCTCAAACTCCCCTGTTTGCCGCCGCTGCTCGCAGCTGTACCGCTGCCTGGCTGGGCGGCCGCCTTTATGGGCCCCTTGATCAGCCAAGCTCCGCCCCCTACTCGGGGCTCGGCCTCCTTCCCAGCACCCAGCCCCTGCCGGCCCCTACAAACAAACACACAAGAACAACAAGGACAGATGCAAACACAGATACCTTCTCCTCCAATGGGAACCCCCTCTCAAACTCCCCTGTTTGCTGCCGCTGCTCGCAGCTGTACCGCTGCCTGGCTGGGCGGCCGCTTTTATGGGGCCCTTGATCAGCCAAGCTCCGCCCCCTACTCGGGGCTCGGCCTCTTTCCCAGCACCCAGCCCCTGCCGGCCCCTACAAAGAAACACACAAGAACAACAAGGACAGATGCAAACACAGGTACCTTCTCCTCCAATGGGAACCCCTTCTCAAACTCCCCTGTTTGCCGCCGCTGCTCGCAGCTGTACCGCTGCCTGGCTGGGCGGCCGCTTTTATGGGCCCCTTGATCAGCCAAGCTCCGCCCCCTACTCGGGGCTCGGCGTCCTTCCCAGCACCCAGCCCCTGCCGGCCCCTACAAACAAACACACAAGAACAACAAGAACAGATGCAAATACAGGTACCTTCTCCTCCAATGGGAACCCCCTCTCAAACTCCCCTGTTTGCTGCCGCTGCTCGCAGCTGTACCGCTGCCTGGCTGGGCTGCCGCTTTTATGGGCCCCTTGATCAGCCAAGCTCCGCCCCCTACTCGGGGCTCGGCGTCCTTCCCAGCACCCAGCCCCTGCCGCCCCTTACAAACAAACACACAAGAACAACAAGGACTGATTCAAATACAGGTACCTTCTCCTCCAATGGGAACCCCCTCTCAAACTCCCCTGTTTGCTGCCGCTGCTCGCAGCTGTACCGCTGCCTGGCTGGGCGGCCGCTTTTATGGGCCCCTTGATCAGCCAAGCTCCGCCCCCTACTCGGGGCTCGGCGTCCTTCCCAGCACCCAGCCCCTGCCGGCCCCTACAAACAAACACACTAGAACAACAAGGACAGATGCAAATACAGGTACCTTCTCCTCCAATGGGAACCCCCTCTCAAACTCCCCTGTTTGCTGCCGCTGCTCGCAGCTGTTCCGCTGCCTGGCTGGGCGGCCGCTTTTATGGGCCCTTTGATCAGCCAAGCTCCGCCCCCTACTCGGGGCTCGGCCTCCTTCCCAGCACCCAGCCCCTGCCGGCCCCTACAAACAAACACACAAGAACAACAAGGACAGATGCAAATACAGGTACCTTCTCCTCCAATGGGAACCCCCTCTCAAACTCCCCTGTTTGCTGCCGCTGCTCGCAGCTGTACCGCTGCCTGGCTGAGCGGCCGCTTTTATGGGCCCCTTGATCAGCCAACCTCCGCCCCCTACTCGGGGCTCGGCCTCCTTCCCAGCACCCAGCCCCTGCCGGTCCCTACAAACAAACACACAAGAACAACAAGGACCGATGCAAACACAGGTACCTTCTCCTCCAATGGGAACCCCCTCTCAAACTCCCCTGTTTGTCGCCGCTGTTCGCAGCTGTACCGCTGCCTGGCTGGGCGGCCGCTTTTATGGGCCCCTTGATCAGCCAAGCTCCGCCCCCTACTCGGGGCTCGGCGTCCTTCCCAGCACCCAGCCCCTGCCGGCCCCTACAAACAAACACACAAGAACAACAAGGACCTATGCAAATACAGGTACCTTCTCCTCCAATGGGAACCCCCCCTCAAACTCCCCTGTTTGCCGCCGCTGCTCGCAGCTGTACCGCTGCCTGGCTGGGCGGCCGCTTTTATGGGCCCCTTGATCAGCCAAGCTCCGCCCCCTACTCGGGGCTCGGCGTCCTTCCCAGCACCCAGCCCCTGCCGGCCCCTACAAACAAACACACAAGAACAACAAGGACAGATGCAAACACAGGTACCTTCTCCTCCAATGGGAACCCCCTCTCAAACTCCCCTGTTTGCCGTCGCTGCTCGCAGCGGTACCGCTGCCTGGCTGGGCAGCCGCTTTTATGGGCCCCTTGATCAGCCAAGCTCCGCCCCCTACTCGGGGCTCGGCGTCCTTCCCAGCACCCAGCCCCTGCCGGCCCCTACAAACAAACACACAAGAACAACAAGGACAGATGCAAACACAGGTACCTTCTCCTCCAATGGGAACCCCCTCTCAAACTCCCCTGTTTGCCGCCGCTGCTCGCAGCTGTACCGCTGCCTGGCTGGGCGGCCGCCTTTATGGGCCCCTTGATCAGCCAAGCTCCGCCCCCTACTCGGGGCTCGGCCTCCTTCCCAGCACCCAGCCCCTGCCGGCCCCTACAAACAAACACACAAGAACAACAAGGACCTATGCAAATACAGGTACCTTCTCCTCCAATGGGAACCCCCCCTCAAACTCCCCTGTTTGCCGCCGCTGCTCGCAGCTGTACCGCTGCCTGGCTGGGCGGCCGCTTTTATGGGCCCCTTGATCAGCCAAGCTCCGCCCCCTACTCGGGGCTCGGCGTCCTTCCCAGCACCCAGCCCCTGCCGGCCCCTACAAACAAACACACAAGAACAACAAGGACAGATGCAAACACAGGTACCTTCTCCTCCAATGGGAACCCCCTCTCAAACTCCCCTGTTTGCCGTCGCTGCTCGCAGCGGTACCGCTGCCTGGCTGGGCAGCCGCTTTTATGGGCCCCTTGATCAGCCAAGCTCCGCCCCCTACTCGGGGCTCGGCGTCCTTCCCAGCACCCAGCCCCTGCCGGCCCCTACAAACAAACACACAAGAACAACAAGGACAGATGCAAACACAGGTACCTTCTCCTCCAATGGGAACCCCCTCTCAAACTCCCCTGTTTGCCGCCGCTGCTCGCAGCTGTACCGCTGCCTGGCTGGGCGGCCGCCTTTATGGGCCCCTTGATCAGCCAAGCTC
Source organism: Chrysemys picta bellii (assembly GCF_011386835.1). Classification (NCBI taxonomy): domain Eukaryota; kingdom Metazoa; phylum Chordata; order Testudines; family Emydidae; genus Chrysemys; species Chrysemys picta. The sequence goes on along the minus strand of NW_027053162.1, from coordinate 27,601 downwards.
CGCCCCCTACTCGGGGCTCGGCCTCCTTCCCAGCACCCAGCCCCTGCCGGCCCCTACAAACAAACACACAAGAACAACAAGGACAGATGCAAACACAGATACCTTCTCCTCCAATGGGAACCCCCTCTCAAACTCCCCTGTTTGCTGCCGCTGCTCGCAGCTGTACCGCTGCCTGGCTGGGCGGCCGCTTTTATGGGGCCCTTGATCAGCCAAGCTCCGCCCCCTACTCGGGGCTCGGCCTCTTTCCCAGCACCCAGCCCCTGCCGGCCCCTACAAAGAAACACACAAGAACAACAAGGACAGATGCAAACACAGGTACCTTCTCCTCCAATGGGAACCCCTTCTCAAACTCCCCTGTTTGCCGCCGCTGCTCGCAGCTGTACCGCTGCCTGGCTGGGCGGCCGCTTTTATGGGCCCCTTGATCAGCCAAGCTCCGCCCCCTACTCGGGGCTCGGCTTCCTTCCCAGCACCCAGCCCCTGCCGGCCCCTACAAACAAACACACAAGAACAACAAGGACCGATGCAAATACAGGTACCTTCTCCTCCAATGGGAACCCCCTCTCAAACTCGCCTGTTTGCTGCCGCTGCTCGCAGCTGTACCGCTGCCTGGCTGGGCGGCCGCTTTTATGGGCCCCTTGATCAGCCAAGCTCCGCCCCCTACTCGGGGCTCGGCGTCCTTCCCAGCACCCAGCCCCTGCCGGCCCCTACAAACAAACACACAAGAACAACAAGGACAGATGCAAATACAGGAACCTTCTCCTCCAAAGGGAACCCCCTCTCAAACTCCCCTGTTTGCTGCCGCTGCTCGCAGCTGTACCGCTGCCTGGCTGGGCGGCCGCTTTTATGGGCCCTTTGATCAGCCAAGCTCCGCCCCCTACTCGGGGCTCGGAGTCCTTCCCAGCACCCAGCCCCTGCCGGCCCCTACAAACAAACACACAAGAACAGCAAGGACAGATGCAAATACAGGTACCTTCTCCTCCAATGGGAACCCCCTCTCAAACTCCCCTGTTTGCTGCCGCTGCTCGCAGCTGTACCGCTGCCTGGCTGAGCGGCCGCTTTTATGGGCCCCTTGATCAGCCAACCTCCGCCCCCTACTCGGGGCTCGGCCTCCTTCCCAGCACCCAGCCCCTGCCGGCCCCTACAAACAAACACACAAGAACAACAAGGACCGATGCAAACACAGGTACCTTCTCCTCCAATGGGAACCCCCTCTCAAACTCCCCTGTTTGTCGCCGCTGTTCGCAGCTGTACCGCTGCCTGGCTGGGCGGCCGCTTTTATGGGCCCCTTGATCAGCCAAGCTCCGCCCCCTACTCGGGGCTCGGCGTCCTTCCCAGCACCCAGCCCCTGCCGGCCCCTACAAACAAACACACAAGAACAACAAGGACCTATGCAAATACAGGTACCTTCTCCTCCAATGGGAACCCCCCCTCAAACTTCCCTGTTTGCTGCCGCTGCTCGCAGCTGTACCGCTGCCTGGCTGGGCGGCCGCTTTTATGGGGCCCTTGATCAGCCAAGCTCCGCCCCCTACTCGGGGCTCGGCGTCCTTCCCAGCACCCAGCCCCTGCCGGCCCCTACAAACAAACACACAAGAACAACAAGGACAGATGCAACCACAGGTACCTTCTCCTCCAATGGGAACCCCCTCTCAAACTCCCCTGTTTGCCGTCGCTGCTCGCAGCGGTACCGCTGCCTGGCTGGGCGGCCGCTTTTATGGGCCCCTTGATCAGCCAAGCTCCGCCCCCTACTCGGGGCTCGGCGTCCTTCCCAGCACCCAGCCCCTGCCGGCCCCTACAAACAAACACACAAGAACAACAAGGACAGATGCAAACACAGGTACCTTCTCCTCCAATGGGAACCCCCTCTCAAACTCCCCTGTTTGCCGCCGCTGCTCGCAGCTGTACCGCTGCCTGGCTGGGCGGCCGCTTTTATGGGCCCCTTGATCAGCCAAGCTCCGCCCCCTACTCGGGGCTCGGCCTCCTTCCCAGCACCCAGCCCCTGCCGGCCCCTACAAACAAACACACAAGAACAACAAGGACAGATGCAAACACAGATACCTTCTCCTCCAATGGGAACCCCCTCTCAAACTCCCCTGTTTGCCGCCGCTGCTCGCAGCTGTACCGCTGCCTGGCTGGGCGGCCGCTTTTATGGGGCCCTTCATCAGCCAAGCTCCGCCCCCTACTCGGGGCTCGGCCTCTTTCCCAGTACCCAGCCCCTGCCGGCCCCTACAAAGAAACACACAAGAACAACAAGGACAGATGCAAACACAGGTACCTTCTCCTCCAATGGGAACCCCTTCTCAAACTCCCCTGTTTGCCGCCGCTGCTCGCAGCTGTACCGCTGCCTGGCTGGGCGGCCGCTTTTATGGGCCCCTTGATCAGCCAAGCTCCGCCCCCTACTCGGGGCTCGGCGTCCTTCCCAGCACCCAGCCCCTGCCGGCCCTTACAAACAAACACACAAGAACAACAAGGACTGATTCAAATACAGGTACCTTCTCCTCCAATGGGAACCCCCTCTCAAACTCCCCTGTTTGCTGCCGCTGCTCGCAGCTGTACCGCTGCCTGGCTGGGCGGCCGCTTTTATGGGCCCCTTGATCAGCCAAGCTCCGCCCCCTACTCGGGGCTCGGCGTCCTTCCCAGCACCCAGCCCCTGCTGGCCCCTACAAACAAACACACAAGAACAACAAGGACAGATGCAAATACAGGTACCTTCTCCTCCAATGGGAACCCCCTCTCAAACTCACCTGTTTGCTGCCGCTGCTCGCAGCTGTACCGCTGCCTGGCTGGGCGGCCGCTTTTATGGGCCCTTTGATCAGCCAAGCTCCGCCCCCTACTCGGGGCTCGGAGTCCTTCCCAGCACCCAGCCCCTGCCGGCCCCTACAAACAAACACACAAGAATAACAAGGACAGATGCAAATACAGGTACCTTCTCCTCCAATGGGAACCCCCTCTCAAACTCCCCTGTTTGCTGCCGCTGCTCGCAGCTGTACCGCTGCCTGGCTGAGCGGCCGCTTTTATGGGCCCCTTGATCAGCCAACCTCCGCCCCCTACTCGGGGCTCGGCCTCCTTCCCAGCACCCAGCCCCTGCCGGCCCCTACAAACAAACACACAAGAACAAAAAGGACCGATGCAAACACAGGTACCTTCTCCTCCAATGGGAACCCCCTCTCAAACTCCCCTGTTTGCCGCCGCTGTTCGCAGCTGTACCGCTGCCTGGCTGGGCGGCCGCTTTTATGGGCCCCTTGATCAGCCAAGCTCCGCCCCCTACTCGGGGCTCGGCGTCCTTCCCAGCACCCAGCCCCTGCCGGCCCCTACAAACAAACACACAAGAACAACAAGGACCGATGCAAATACAGGTACCTTCTCCTCCAATGGGAACCCCCCCTCAAACTCCCCTGTTTGCCGCCGCTGCTCGCAGCTGTACCGCTGCCTGGCTGGGCGGACGCTTTTATGGGCCCCTTGATCAGCCAAGCTCCGCCCCCTACTCGGGGCTCGGCGTCCTTCCCAGCACCCAGCCCCTGCCGGCCCCTACAAACAAACACACAAGAACAACAAGGACAAATGCAAACACAGGTACCTTCTCCTCCAATGGGAACCCCCTCTCAAACTCCCCTGTTTGCTGCCGCTGCTCGCAGCTGTACCGCTGCCTGGCTAGGCGGCCGTTTTTATTGGCCCCTTGATCAGCCAAGCTCCGCCCCCTACTCGGGGCTCGGCGTCCTTCCCAGCACCCAGCCCCTGCCGGCCCCTAAAAAAAAACACACAAGAACAACAAGGACAGATGCAAACACAGGTACCTTCTCCTCCAATGGGAACCCCCCCTCAAACTCCCCTGTTTGCCGCCGCTGCTCGCAGCTGTACCGCTGCCTGGCTGGGCGGACGCTTTTATGGGCCCCTTGATCAGCCAAGCTCCGCCCCCTACTCGGGCCTCGGCGTCCTTCCCAGCACCCAGCCCCTGCCGGCCCCTACAAACAAACACACAAGAACAACAAGGACAGATGCAAACACAGGTACCTTCTCCTCCAATGGGAACCCCCTCTCAAACTCCCCTGTTTGCTGCCGCTGCTCGCAGCTGTACCGCTGCCTGGCTAGGCGGCCGCTTTTATGGGCCCCTTGATCAGCCAAGCTCCGCCCCCTACTCGGGGCTCGGCGTCCTTCCCAGCACCCAGCCCCTGCCGGCCCCTACAAAAAAACACACAAGAACAACAAGGACAGATGCAAACACAGGTACCTTCTCCTCCAATGGGAACCCCCTCTCAAACTCCCCTGTTTGCCGTCGCTGCTCGCAGCTGTACCGCTGCCTGGCTGGGCGGCCGCTTTTATGGGCCCCTTGATCAGCCAAGCTCCGCCCCCTACTCGGGGCTCGGCCTCCTTCCCAGCACCCAGCCCCTGCCGGCCCCTACAAACAAACACACAAGAACAACAAGGACAGATGCAAACACAGATACCTTCTCCTCCAATGGGAACCCCCTCTCAAACTCTCCTGTTTGCCGCAGCTGCTCGCAGCTGTACCGCTGCCTGGCTGGGCGGCCGCTTTTATGGGCCCCTTGATCAGCCAAGCTCCGCCCCGTACTCGGGGCTCGGCCTCTTTCCCAGCACCCAGCCCCTGCCGGCCCCTACAAAGAAACACACAAGAACAACAAGGACAGATGCAAACACAGGTACCTTCTCCTCCAATGGGAACCCCCTCTCAAACTCCCCTGTTTGCCGCCGCTGCTCACAGCTCTACCGCTGCCTGGCTGGGCAGCCGCTTTTATGGGCCCCTTGATCAGCCAAGCTCCGCCCCCTACTCGGGGCTCGGCCTCCTTGCCAGCACCCAGCCCCTGCCGGCCCCTACAAACAAACACACAAGCACAACAAGGACAGATGCAAACACAGGTACCTTCTCCTCCAATGGGAACCCCCTCTCAAACTCCCCTGTTTGCCGCCGCTGCTCGCAGCTGTACCGCTGCCTGGCTGGGCGGCCGCTTTTATGGGCCCCTTGATCAGCCAAGCTCCGCCCCCTACTCGGGGCTCGGCCTCCTTCCCAGCACCCAGCCCCTGCCGGCCCCTACAAACAAACACACAAGAACAACAAGGACAGATGCAAACACAGATACCTTCTCCTCCAATGGGAACCCCCTCTCAAACTCCCCTGTTTGCCGCCGCTGCTCGCAGCTGTACCGCTGCCTGGCTGGGCGGCCGCTTTTATGGGCCCCTTGATCAGCCAAGCTCCGCCCCCTACTCGGGGCTCGGCCTCTTTCCCAGCACCCAGCCCCTGCCGGCCCCTACAAAGAAACACACAAGAACAACAAGGACAGATGCAAACACAGGTACCTTCTCCTCCAATGGGAACCCCCTCTCAAACTCCCCTGTTTGCCGCCGCTGCTCACAGCTGTACCGCTGCCTGGCTGGGCAGCCGCTTTTATGGGCCCCTTGATCAGCCAAGCTCCGCCCCCTACTCGGGGCTCGGCCTCCTTACCAGCACCCAGCCCCTGCCGGCCCCTGCAAACAAACACACAAGCACAACAAGGACAGATGCAAACACAGGTACCTTCTCCTCCAATGGGAACCCCCTCTCAAACTCCCCTGTTTGCTGCCGCTGCTCGCAGCTGTACCGCTGCCTGGCTGGGCGGCCGCTTTTATGGGCCCCTTGATCAGCCAAGCTCCGCCCCCTACTCGGGGCTCGGCGTCCTTCCCAGCACCCAGCCCCTGCCGGCCCTTACAAACAAACACACAAGAACAACAAGGACTGATTCAAATACAGGTACCTTCTCCTCCAATGGGAACCCCCTCTCAAACTCCCCTGTTTGCTGCCGCTGCTCGCAGCTGTACCGCTGCCTGGCTGGGCGGCCGCTTTTATGGGCCCCTTGATCAGCCAAGCTCCACCCCCTACTCGGGGCTCGGCGTCCTTCCCAGCACCCAGCCCCTGCCGGCCCTTACAAACAAACACACAAGAACAACAAGGACTGATTCAAATACAGGTACCTTCTCCTCCAATGGGAACCCCCTCTCAAACTCCCCTGTTTGCTGCCGCTGCTCGCAGCTGTACCGCTGCCTGGCTGGGCGGCCGCTTTTATGGGCCCCTTGATCAGCCAAGCTCCGCCCCCTACTCGGGGCTCGGCGTCCTTCCCAGCACCCAGCCCCTGCTGGCCCCTACAAACAAACACACAAGAACAACAAGGACAGATGCAAATACAGGTACCTTCTCCTCCAATGGGAACCCCCTCTCAAACTCACCTGTTTGCTGCCGCTGCTCGCAGCTGTACCGCTGCCTGGCTGGGCGGCCGCTTTTATGGGCCCTTTGATCAGCCAAGCTCCGCCCCCTACTCGGGGCTCGGAGTCCTTCCCAGCACCCAGCCCCTGCCGGCCCCTACAAACAAACACACAAGAATAACAAGGACAGATGCAAATACAGGTACCTTCTCCTCCAATGGGAACCCCCTCTCAAACTCCCCTGTTTGCTGCCGCTGCTCGCAGCTGTACCGCTGCCTGGCTGAGCGGCCGCTTTTATGGGCCCCTTGATCAGCCAACCTCCGCCCCCTACTCGGGGCTCGGCCTCCTTCCCAGCACCCAGCCCCTGCCGGCCCCTACAAACAAACACACAAGAACAAAAAGGACCGATGCAAACACAGGTACCTTCTCCTCCAATGGGAACCCCCTCTCAAACTCCCCTGTTTGCCGCCGCTGTTCGCAGCTGTACCGCTGCCTGGCTGGGCGGCCGCTTTTATGGGCCCCTTGATCAGCCAAGCTCCGCCCCCTACTCGGGGCTCGGCGTCCTTCCCAGCACCCAGCCCCTGCCGGCCCCTACAAACAAACACACAAGAACAACAAGGACCGATGCAAATACAGGTACCTTCTCCTCCAATGGGAACCCCCCCTCAAACTCCCCTGTTTGCCGCCGCTGCTCGCAGCTGTACCGCTGCCTGGCTGGGCGGACGCTTTTATGGGCCCCTTGATCAGCCAAGCTCCGCCCCCTACTCGGGGCTCGGCGTCCTTCCCAGCACCCAGCCCCTGCCGGCCCCTACAAACAAACACACAAGAACAACAAGGACAAATGCAAACACAGGTACCTTCTCCTCCAATGGGAACCCCCTCTCAAACTCCCCTGTTTGCTGCCGCTGCTCGCAGCTGTACCGCTGCCTGGCTAGGCGGCCGCTTTTATGGGCCCCTTGATCAGCCAAGCTCCGCCCCCTACTCGGGGCTCGGCGTCCTTCCCAGCACCCAGCCCCTGCCGGCCCCTACAAAAAAACACACAAGAACAACAAGGACAGATGCAAACACAGGTACCTTCTCCTCCAATGGGAACCCCCTCTCAAACTCCCCTGTTTGCCGTCGCTGCTCGCAGCTGTACCGCTGCCTGGCTGGGCGGCCGCTTTTATGGGCCCCTTGATCAGCCAAGCTCCGCCCCCTACTCGGGGCTCGGCCTCCTTCCCAGCACCCAGCCCCTGCCGGCCCCTACAAACAAACACACAAGAACAACAAGGACAGATGCAAACACAGATACCTTCTCCTCCAATGGGAACCCCCTCTCAAACTCTCCTGTTTGCCGCAGCTGCTCGCAGCTGTACCGCTGCCTGGCTGGGCGGCCGCTTTTATGGGCCCCTTGATCAGCCAAGCTCCGCCCCGTACTCGGGGCTCGGCCTCTTTCCCAGCACCCAGCCCCTGCCGGCCCCTACAAAGAAACACACAAGAACAACAAGGACAGATGCAAACACAGGTACCTTCTCCTCCAATGGGAACCCCCTCTCAAACTCCCCTGTTTGCTGCCGCTGCTCGCAGCTGTACCGCTGCCTGGCTGGGCGGCCGCTTTTATGGGCCCCTTGATCAGCCAAGCTCCGCCCCCTACTCGGGGCTCGGCGTCCTTCCCAGCACCCAGCCCCTGCCGGCCCTTACAAACAAACACACAAGAACAACAAGGACTGATTCAAATACAGGTACCTTCTCCTCCAATGGGAACCCCCTCTCAAATTCCCCTGTTTGCTGCCGCTGCTCGCAGCTGTACCGCTGCCTGGCTGGGCGGCCGCTTTTATGTGCCCCTTGATCAGCCAAGCTCCGCCCCCTACTCGGGGCTCGGCGTCCTTCCCAGCACTGCCCCTGCCGGCCCCTACAAACAAACACACAAGAACAACAAGGACAGATGCAAATACAGGTACCTTCTCCTCCAATGGGAACCCCCTCTCAAACTCCCCTGTTTGCTGCCGCTGCTCGCAGCTGTACCGCTGCCTGGCTGGGCGGCCGCTTTTATGGGCCCTTTGATCAGCGAAGCTCCGCCCCCTACTCGGGGCTCGGAGTCCTTCCCAGCACCCAGCCCCTGCCGGCCCCTACAAACAAACACACAAGAACAGCAAGGACAGATGCAAATACAGGTACCTTCTCCTCCAATGGGAACCCCCTCTCAAACTCCCCTGTTTGCTGCCGCTGCTCGCAGCTGTACCGCTGCCTGGCTGAGCGGCCGCTTTTATGGGCCCCTTGATCAGCCAACCTCCGCCCCCTACTCGGGGCTCGGCCTCCTTCCCAGCACCCAGCCCCTGCCGGCCCCTACAAACAAACACACAAGAACAACAAGGACCGATGCAAACACAGGTACCTTCTCCTCCAATGGGAACCCCCTCTCAAACTCCCCTGTTTGTCGCCGCTGTTCGCAGCTGTACCGCTGCCTGGCTGGGCGGCCGCTTTTATGGGCCCCTTGATCAGCCAAGCTCCGCCCCCTACTCGGGCCTCGGCGTCCTTCCCAGCACCCAGCCCCTGCCGGCCCCTACAAACAAACACACAAGAACAACAAGGACCTATGCAAATACAGGTACCTTCTCCTCCAATGGGAACCCCCCCTCAAACTCCCCTGTTCGCTGCCGCTGCTCGCAGCTGTACCGCTGCCTGGCTGGGCGGCCGCTTTTATGGGGCCCTTGATCAGCCAAGCTCCGCCCCCTACTCGGGGCTCGGCGTCCTTCCCAGCACCCAGCCCCTGCCGGCCCCTACAAACAAACACACAAGAACAACAAGGACAGATGCAACCACAGGTACCTTCTCCTCCAATGGGAACCCCCTCTCAAACTCCCCTGTTTGCCGTCGCTGCTCGCAGCGGTACCGCTGCCTGGCTGGGCGGCCGCTTTTATGGGCCCCTTGATCAGCCAAGCTCCGCCCCCTACTCGGGGCTCGGCGTCCTTCCCAGCACCCAGCCCCTGCCGGCCCCTACAAACAAACACACAAGAACAACAAGGACAGATGCAACCACAGGTACCTTCTCCTCCAATGGGAACCCCCTCTCAAACTCCCCTGTTTGCCGCCGCTGCTCGCAGCTGTACCGCTGCCTGGCTGGGCGGCCGCTTTTATGGGGCCCTTCATCAGCCAAGCTCCGCCCCCTACTCGGGGCTCGGCCTCTTTCCCAGCACCCAGCCCCTGCCGGCCCCTACAAAGAAACACACAAGAAAAACAAGGACAGATGCAAACACAGGTACCTTCTCCTCCAATGGGAACCCCTTCTCAAACTCCCCTGTTTGCCGCCGCTGCTCGCAGCTGTACCGCTGCCTGGCTGGGCGGCCGCTTTTATGGGCCCATTGATCAGCCAAGCTCCGCCCCCTACTCGGGGCTCGGCTTCCTTCCCAGCACCCAGCCCCTGCCGGCCCCTACAAACAAACACACAAGAACAACAAGGACCGATGCAAATACAGGTACCTTCTCCTCCAATGGGAACCCCCTCTCAAACTCCCCTGTTTGCTGCCGCTGCTCGCAGCTGTACCGCTGCCTGGCTGGGCGGCCGCTTTTATGGGCCCCTTGATCAGCCAAGCTCCGCCCCCTACTCGGGGCTCGGCCTCCTTCCCAGCACCCAGCCCCTGCCGGCCCTTACAAACAAACACACAAGAACAACAAGGACAGATGCAAACACAGGTACCTTCTCCTCCAATGGGAACCCCCTCTCAAACTCCCCTGTTTGCCGCCGCTGCTCACAGCTGTACCGCTGCCTGGCTGGGCAGCCGCTTTTATGGGCCCCTTGATCAGCCAAGCTCCGCCCCCTACTCGGGGCTCGGCCTCCTTGCCAGCACCCAGCCCCTGCCGGCCCCTACAAACAAACACACAAGCACAACAAGGACAGATGCAAACACAGGTACCTTCTCCTCCAATGGGAACCCCCTCTCAAACTCCCCTGTTTGCTGCCGCTGCTCGCAGCTGTACCGCTGCCTGGCTGGGCGGCCGCTTTTATGGGCCCCTTGATCAGCCAAGCTCCGCCCCCTACTCGGGGCTCGGCGTCCTTCCCAGCACCCAGCCCCTGCCGGCCCTTACAAACAAACACACAAGAACAACAAGGACTGATTCAAATACAGGTACCTTCTCCTCCAATGGGAACCCCCTCTCAAATTCCCCTGTTTGCTGCCGCTGCTCGCAGCTGTACCGCTGCCTGGCTGGGCGGCCGCTTTTATGGGCCCCTTGATCAGCCAAGCTCCGCCCCCTACTCGGGGCTCGGCGTCCTTCCCAGCACCCAGCCCCTGCCGGCCCCTACAAACAAACACACAAGAACAACAAGGACAGGTGCAAATACAGGTACCTTCTCCTCCAATGGGAACCCCCTCTCAAACTCCCCTGTTTGCTGCCGCTGCTCGCAGCTGTACCGCTGCCTGGCTGGGCGGCCGCTTTTATGGGCCCTTTGATCAGCCAAGCTCCGCCCCCTACTCGGGGCTCGGAGTCCTTCCCAGCACCCAGCCCCTGCCGGCCCCTACAAACAAACACACAAGAACAGCAAGGACAGATGCAAATACAGGTACCTTCTCCTCCAATGGGAACCCCCTCTCAAACTCCCCTGTTTGCTGCCGCTGCTCGCAGCTGTACCGCTGCCTGGCTGAGCGGCCGCTTTTATGGGCCCCTTGATCAGCCAACCTCCGCCCCCTACTCGGGGCTCGGCCTCCTTCCCAGCACCCAGCCCCTGCCGGCCCCTACAAACAAACACACAAGAACAACAAGGACCTATGCAAATACAGGTACCTTCTCCTCCAATGGGAACCCCCCCTCAAACTCCCCTGTTTGCTGCCGCTGCTCGCAGCTGTACCGCTGCCTGGCTGGGCGGCCGCTTTTATGGGGCCCTTGATCAGCCAAGCTCCGCCCCCTACTCGGGGCTCGGCGTCCTTCCCAGCACCCAGCCCCTGCCGGCCCCTACAAACAAACACACAAGAACAACAAGGACAGATGCAACCACAGGTACCTTCTCCTCCAATGGGAACCCCCTCTCAAACTCCCCTGTTTGCCGTAGCTGCTCGCAGCGGTACCGCTGCCTGGCTGGGCGGCCGCTTTTATGGGCCCCTTGATCAGCCAAGCTCCGCCCCCTACTCGGGGCTCGGCGTCCTTCCCAGCACCCAGCCCCTGCCGGCCCCTACAAACAAACACACAAGAACAACAAGGACAGATGCAAACACAGGTACCTTCTCCTCCAATGGGAACCCCCTCTCAAACTCCCCTGTTTGCCGCCGCTGCTCGCAGCTGTACCGCTGCCTGGCTGGGCGGCCGCTTTTATGGGCCCCTTGATCAGCCAAGCTCCGCCCCCTACTCGGGGCTCGGCCTCTTTCCCAGCACCCAGCCCCTGCCGGCCCCTACAAAGAAACACACAAGAACAACAAGGACAGATGTAAACACAGGTACCTTCTCCTCCAATGGGAACCCCTTCTCAAACTCCCCTGTTTGCCGCCGCTGCTCGCAGCTGTACCGCTGCCTGGCTGGGCGGCCGCTTTTATGGGCCCCTTGATCAGCCAAGCTCCGCCCCCTACTCGGGGCTCGGCGTCCTTCCCAGCACCCAGCCCCTGCCGGCCCTTACAAACAAACACACAAGAACAACAAGGACGGATTCAAATACAGGTACCTTCTCCTCCAATGGGAACCCCCTCTCAAACTCCCCTATTTGCTGCCGCTGCTCGCAGCTGTACCGCTGCCTGGCTGGGCGGCCGCTTTTATGGGCCCCTTGATCAGCCAAGCTCCGCCCCCTACTCGGGGCTCGGCATCCTTCCCAGCACCCAGCCCCTGCCGGCCCCTACAAACAAACACACAAGAACAACAAGGACAGATGCAAATACAGGTACCTTCTCCTCCAATGGGAACCCACTCTCAAACTCACCTGTTTGCTGCCGCTGCTCGCAGCTGTACCGCTGCCTGGCTGGGCGGCCGCTTTTATGGGCCCTTTGATCAGCCAAGCTCCGCCCCCTACTCGGGGCTCGGAGTCCTTCCCAGCACCCAGCCCCTGCCGGCCCCTACAAACAAACACACAAGAATAACAAGGACAGATGCAAATACAGGTACCTTCTCCTCCAATGGGAACCCCCTCTCAAACTCCCCTGTTTGCTGCCGCTGCTCGCAGCTGTACCGCTGCCTGGCTGAGCGGCCGCTTTTATGGGCCCCTTGATCAGCCCACCTCCGCCCCCTACTCGGGGCTCGGCCTCCTTCCCAGCACCCAGCCCCTGCCGGCCCCTACAAACAAACACACAAGAACAACAAGGACCGATGCAAACACAGGTACCTTCTCCTCCAATGGGAACCCCCTCTCAAACTCCCCTGTTTGCCGCCGCTGTTCGCAGCTGTACCGCTGCCTGGCTGGGCGGCCGCTTTTATGGGCCCCTTGATCAGCCAAGCTCCGCCCCCTACTCGGGGCTCGGCGTCCTTCCCAGCACCCAGCCCCTGCCGGCCCCTACAAACAAACACACAAGAACAACAAGGACCGATGCAAATACAGGTACCTTCTCCTCCAATGGGAACCCCCCGTCAAACTCCCCTGTTTGCCGCCGCTGCTCGCAGCTGTACCGCTGCCTGGCTGGGCGGCCGCTTTTATGGGGCCCTTCATCAGCCAAGCTCCGCCCCCTACTCGGGGCTCGGCCTCTTTCCCAGCACCCAGCCCCTGCCGGCCCCTACAAAGAAACACACAAGAAAAACAAGGACAGATGCAAACACAGGTACCTTCTCCTCCAATGGGAACCCCTTCTCAAACTCCCCTGTTTGCCGCCGCTGCTCGCAGCTGTACCGCTGCCTGGCTGGGCGGCCGCTTTTATGGGCCCATTGATCAGCCAAGCTCCGCCCCCTACTCGGGGCTCGGCTTCCTTCCCAGCACCCAGCCCCTGCCGGCCCCTACAAACAAACACACAAGAACAACAAGGACCGATGCAAATACAGGTACCTTCTCCTCCAATGGGAACCCCCTCTCAAACTCCCCTGTTTGCTGCCGCTGCTCGCAGCTGTACCGCTGCCTGGCTGGGCGGCCGCTTTTATGGGCCCCTTGATCAGCCAAGCTCCGCCCCCTACTCGGGGCTCGACCTCCTTCCCAGCACCCAGCCCCTGCCGGCCCTTACAAACAAACACACAAGAACAACAAGGACAGATGCAAACACAGGTACCTTCTCCTCCAATGGGAACCCCCTCTCAAACTCCCCTGTTTGCCGCCGCTGCTCACAGCTGTACCGCTGCCTGGCTGGGCAGCCGCTTTTATGGGCCCCTTGATCAGCCAAGCTCCGCCCCCTACTCGGGGCTCGGCCTCCTTGCCAGCACCCAGCCCCTGCCGGCCCCTACAAACAAACACACAAGCACAACAAGGACAGATGCAAACACAGGTACCTTCTCCTCCAATGGGAACCCCCTCTCAAACTCCCCTGTTTGCTGCCGCTGCTCGCAGCTCTACCGCTGCCTGGCTGGGCGGCCGCTTTTATGGGCCCCTTGATCAGCCAAGCTCCGCCCCCTACTCGGGGCTCGGCGTCCTTCCCAGCACCCAGCCCCTGCCGGCCCTTACAAACAAACACACAAGAACAACAAGGACTGATTCAAATACAGGTACCTTCTCCTCCAATGGGAACCCCCTCTCAAATTCCCCTGTTTGCTGCCGCTGCTCGCAGCTGTACCGCTGCCTGGCTGGGCGGCCGCTTTTATGGGCCCCTTGATCAGCCAAGCTCCGCCCCCTACTCGGGGCTCGGCGTCCTTCCCAGCACCCAGCCCCTGCCGGCCCCTACAAACAAACACACAAGAACAACAAGGACAGATGCAAATACAGGTACCTTCTCCTCCAATGGGAACCCCCTCTCAAACTCCCCTGTTTGCTGCCGCTGCTCGCAGCTGTACCGCTGCCTGGCTGGGCGGCCGCTTTTATGGGCCCTTTGATCAGCCAAGCTCCGCCCCCTACTCGGGGCTCGGAGTCCTTCCCAGCACCCAGCCCCTGCCGGCCCCTACAAACAAACACACAAGAACAGCAAGGACAGATGCAAATACAGGTACCTTCTCCTCCAATGGGAACCCCCTCTCAAACTCCCCTGTTTGCTGCCGCTGCTCGCAGCTGTACCGCTGCCTGGCTGAGCGGCCGCTTTTATGGGCCCCTTGATCAGCCAACCTCCGCCCCCTACTCGGGGCTCGGCCTCCTTCCCAGCACCCAGCCCCTGCCGGCCCCTACAAACAAACACACAAGAACAACAAGGACCTATGCAAATACAGGTACCTTCTCCTCCAATGGGAACCCCCCCTCAAACTCCCCTGTTTGCTGCCGCTGCTCGCAGCTGTACCGCTGCCTGGCTGGGCGGCCGCTTTTATGGGGCCCTTGATCAGCCAAGCTCCGCCCCCTACTCGGGGCTCGGCGTCCTTCCCAGCACCCAGCCCCTGCCGGCCCCTACAAACAAACACACAAGAACAACAAGGACAGATGCAACCACAGGTACCTTCTCCTCCAATGGGAACCCCCTCTCAAACTCCCCTGTTTGCCGTAGCTGCTCGCAGCGGTACCGCTGCCTGGCTGGGCGGCCGCTTTTATGGGCCCCTTGATCAGCCAAGCTCCGCCCCCTACTCGGGGCTCGGCGTCCTTCCCAGCACCCAGCCCCTGCCGGCCCCTACAAACAAACACACAAGAACAACAAGGACAGATGCAAACACAGGTACCTTCTCCTCCAATGGGAACCCCCTCTCAAACTCCCCTGTTTGCCGCCGCTGCTCGCAGCTGTACCGCTGCCTGGCTGGGCGGCCGCTTTTATGGGCCCCTTGATCAGCCAAGCTCCGCCCCCTACTCGGGGCTCGGCCTCCTTCCCAGCACCCAGCCCCTGCCGGCCCCTACAAACAAACAAACAAGAACAACAAGGACAGATGCAAACACAGATACCTTCTCCTCCAATGGGAACCCCCTCTCAAACTCCCCTGTTTGCCGCCGCTGCTCGCAGCTGTACCGCTGCCTGGCTGGGCGGCCGCTTTTATGGGGCCCTTCATCAGCCAAGCTCCGCCCCCTACTCGGGGCTCGGCCTCTTTCCCAGCACCCAGCCCCTGCCGGCCCCTACAAAGAAACACACAAGAACAACAAGGACAGATGTAAACACAGGTACCTTCTCCTCCAATGGGAACCCCTTCTCAAACTCCCCTGTTTGCCGCCGCTGCTCGCAGCTGTACCGCTGCCTGGCTGGGCGGCCGCTTTTATGGGCCCCTTGATCAGCCAAGCTCCGCCCCCTACTCGGGGCTCGGCGTCCTTCCCAGCACCCAGCCCCTGCCGGCCCTTACAAACAAACACACAAGAACAACAAGGACGGATTCAAATACAGGTACCTTCTCCTCCAATGGGAACCCCCTCTCAAACTTCCCTATTTGCTGCCGCTGCTCGCAGCTGTACCGCTGCCTGGCTGGGCGGCCGCTTTTATGGGCCCCTTGATCAGCCAAGCTCCGCCCCCTACTCGGGGCTCGGCGTCCTTCCCAGCACCCAGCCCCTGCCGGCCCCTACAAACAAACACACAAGAACAACAAGGACAGATGCAAATACAGGTACCTTCTCCTCCAATGGGAACCCACTCTCAAACTCACCTGTTTGCTGCCGCTGCTCGCAGCTGTACCGCTGCCTGGCTGGGCGGCCGCTTTTATCGGCCCTTTGATCAGCCAAGCTCCGCCCCCTACTCGGGGCTCGGAGTCCTTCCCAGCACCCAGCCCCTGCCGGCCCCTACAAACAAACACACAAGAATAACAAGGACAGATGCAAATACAGGTACCTTCTCCTCCAATGGGAACCCCCTCTCAAACTCCCCTGTTTGCTGCCGCTGCTCGCAGCTGTACCGCTGCCTGGCTGAGCGGCCGCTTTTATGGGCCCCTTGATCAGCCAACCTCCGCCCCCTACTCGGGGCTCGGCCTCCTTCCCAGCACCCAGCCCCTGCCGGCCCCTACAAACAAACACACAAGAACAACAAGGACCGATGCAAACACAGGTACCTTCTCCTCCAATGGGAACCCCCTCTCAAACTCCCCTGTTTGCCGCCGCTGTTCGCAGCTGTACCGCTGCCTGGCTGGGCGGCCGCTTTTATGGGCCCCTTGATCAGCCAAGCTCCGCCCCCTACTCGGGGCTCGGCGTCCTTCCCAGCACCCAGCCCCTGCCGGCCCCTACAAACAAACACACAAGAACAACAAGGACCGATGCAAATACAGGTACCTTCTCCTCCAATGGGAACCCCCCCTCAAACTCCCCTGTTTGCCGCCGCTGCTCGCAGCTGTACCGCTGCCTGGCTGGGCGGACGCTTTTATGGGCCCCTTGATCAGCCAAGCTCCGCCCCCTACTCGGGGCTCGGCGTCCTTCCCAGCACCCAGCCCCTGCCGGCCCCTACAAACAAACACACAAGAACAACAAGGACAGATGCAAACACAGGTACCTTCTCCTCCAATGGGAACCCCCTCTCAAACTCCCCTGTTTGCTGCCGCTGCTCGCAGCTGTACCGCTGCCTGGCTAGGCGGCCGCTTTTATTGGCCCCTTGATCAGCCAAGCTCCGCCCCCTACTCGGGGCTCGGCGTCCTTCCCAGCACCCAGCCCCTGCCGGCCCCTACAAAAAAACACACAAGAACCACAAGGACAGATGCAAACACAGGTACCTTCTCCTCCAATGGGAACCCCCTCTCAAACTCCCCTGTTTGCCGCCGCTGTTCGCAGCTGTACCGCTGCCTGGCTGGGCGGCCGCTTTTATGGGCCCCTTGATCAGCCAAGCTCCGCCCCCTACTCGGGGCTCGGCGTCCTTCCCAGCACCCAGCCCCTGCCGGCCCCTACAAACAAACACACAAGAACAACAAGGACCGATGCAAATACAGGTACCTTCTCCTCCAATGGGAACCGCCCCTCAAACTCCCCTGTTTGCCGCCGCTGCTCGCAGCTGTACCGCTGCCTGGCTGGGCGGACGCTTTTATGGGCCCCTTGATCAGCCAAGCTCCGCCCCCTACTCGGGCCTCGGCGTCCTTCCCAGCACCCAGCCCCTGCCGGCCCCTACAAACAAACACACAAGAACAACAAGGACAGATGCAAACACAGGTACCTTCTCCTCCAATGGGAACCCCCTCTCAAACTCCCCTGTTTGCTGCCGCTGCTCGCAGCTGTACCGCTGCCTGGCTAGGCGGCCGCTTTTATGGGCCCCTTGATCAGCCAAGCTCCGCCCCCTACTCGGGGCTCGGCGTCCTTCCCAGCACCCAGCCCCTGCCGGCCCCTACAAAAAAACACACAAGAACAACAAGGACAGATGCAAACACAGGTACCTTCTCCTCCAATGGGAACCCCCTCTCAAACTCCCCTGTTTGCCGTCGCTGCTCGCAGCAGTACCGCTGCCTGGCTGGGCGGCCGCTTTTATGGGCCCCTTGATCAGCCAAGCTCCGCCCCCTACTCGGGGCTCGGCGTCCTTCCCAGCACCCAGCCCCTGCCGGCCCCTACAAACAAACACACAAGAACAACAAGGACAGATGCAAACACAGGTACCTTCTCCTCCAATGATAACCCCCACTCAAACTCCCCTGTTTGCCGCCGCTGCTCGCAGCTGTACCGCTGCCTGGCTGGGCGGCCGCTTTTATGGGCCCCTTGATCAGCCAAGCTCCGCCCCCTACTCGGGGCTCGGCCTCCTTCCCAGCACCCAGCCCCTGCCGGCCCCTACAAACAAACACACAAGAACAACAAGGACAGATGCAAACACAGATACCTTCTCCTCCAATGGGAACCCCCTCTCAAACTCCCCTGTTTGCCGCCGCTGCTCACAGCTCTACCGCTGCCTGGCTGGGCAGCCGCTTTTATGGGCCCCTTGATCAGCCAAGCTCCGCCCCCTACTCGGGGCTCGGCCTCCTTCCCAGCACCCAGCCCCTGCCGGCCCCTACAAACAAACACACAAGCACAACAAGGACAGATGCAAACACAGGTACCTTCTCCTCCAATGGGAACCCCCTCTCAAACTCCCCTGTTTGCCGCCGCTGCTCGCAGCTGTACCGCTGCCTGGCTGGGCGGCCGCTTTTATGGGCCCCTTGATCAGCCAAGCTCCGCCCCCTACTCGGGGCTCGGCCTCCTTCCCAGCACCCAGCCCCTGCCGGCCCCTACAAACAAACACACAAGAACAACAAGGACAGATGCAAACACAGATACCTTCTCCTCCAATGGGAACCCCCTCTCAAACTCCCCTGTTAGCCGCCGCTGCTCGCAGCTGTACCGCTGCCTGGCTGGGCGGCCGCTTTTATGGGCCCCTTGATCAGCCAAGCTCCGCCCCCTACTCGGGGCTCGGCCTCTTTCCCAGCACCCAGCCCCTGCCGGCCCAAACAAACAAACACACAAGCACAACAAGGACAGATGCAAACACAGGTACCTTCTCCTCCAATGGGAACCCCCTCTCAAACTCCCCTGTTTGCCGCCGCTGCTCGCAGCTGTACCGCTGCCTGGCTGGGCGGCCGCTTTTATGGGCCCCTTGATCAGCCAAGCTCCGCCCCCTACTCGGGGCTCGGCCTCCTTCCCAGCACCCAGCCCCTGCCGGCCCCTACAAACAAACACACAAGCACAACAAGGACAGATGCAAACACAGGTACCTTCTCCTCCAATGGGAACCCCCTCTCAAACTCCCCTGTTTCCCGCAGCTGGTCGCAGCTGTACCGCTGCCTGGCTGGGCGGCCGCTTTTATGGGCCCCTTGATCAGCCAAGCTCCGCCCCCTACTCAGGGCTCGGCCTCCTTCCCAGCACCCAGCCCCTGCCGGCCCCTACAAACAAACACACAAGCACAACAAGGACAGAGGCAAACACAGGTACCTTCTCCTCCAATGGGAACGCCCTCTCAAACTCCCCTGTTTGCCGCCGGGGCTCGCAGCTGTACCGCTGCCTGGCTGGGCGGCCGCTTTTATGGGCCCCTTGATCAGCCAAGCTCCGCCCCCTACTCAGGGCTCGGCCTCCTTCCCAGCACCCAGCCCCTGCCGGCCCCTACAAACAAACACACAAGCACAACAAGGACAGATGCAAACACAGGTACCTTCTCCTCCAATGGGAACGCCCTCTCAAACTCCCCTGTTTCCCGCCGCTGCTCGCAGCTGTACCGCTGCCTGGCTGGGCGGCCGCTTTTATGGGCCCCTTGATCAGCCAAGCTCCGCCCCCTACTCAGGGCTCGGCCTCCTTCCCAGAACCCAGCGCTTTCCGGCCCCTACAAACAAACACACAAGCACAACAAGGACAGATGCAAAGACAGGTACTTTTTCCTCCAATGGGAACGCCCTCTCAAACTCCCCTGTTTGCCGCCGGGGCTCGCAGCTGTACCGCTGTCTGGCTGGGCGGCCGCTTTTATGGGCCCCTTGATCAGCCAAGCTCCGCCCCCTACTCAGGGCTCGGCCTCCTTCCCAGCACCCAGCCCCTGCCGGCCCCTACAAACAAACACACAAGCACAACAAGGACAGATGCAAACACAGGTACCTTCTCCTCCATTGGGAACCCCCTCCCAAACTCCCCTGTTTGCCGCCGCTGCTCGCAGCTGTACCTCTGCCTGGCTGGGCGGCCGCTTTTATGGGCCCCTTGATCAGCCAAGCTCCGCCCCCTACTCGGGGCTCGGCCTCCTTCCCAGCACCCAGCCCCTGCCGGCCCCTACAAACAAACACAGAAGCACAACAAGGACAGATGCAAACACAGGTACCTTCTCCTCCAATGAGAACCCCCTCTCAAACTCCCCTGTTTGCCTCCGCTGCTCGCAGCTGTACCGCTGCCTGGCTGGGCGGCCGCTTTTATGGGCCCCTTGATCAGCCAAGCTCCGCCCCCTACTCAGGGCTCGGCCTCCTTCCCAGCACCCAGCCCCTGCCGGCCCCTACAAACAAACACACAAGCACAACAAGGACCGATGCAAACACAGGTACCTCCTCCTATAATGGGAACCCCCTCTCAAACTCCCCTGTTAGCCGCCGCTGCTCGCTGCTGTACCGGTGCCTGGATGGGCGGCCGCTTTCATGGGCCCCTTGATCAGCCAAGCTCCGCCCCCAACCCAGGGCTCGGTGTCCTTCCCAGCAACCAGCCCCTGCCGGCCCCTACAAACAAACACACAAGAACAACAAGGACCGATGCAAATACAGGTACCTTCTCCTCCAATGGGAACCCCCTCTCAAACTCCCCTGTTAGCCGCCCTGTTTGTTTGCTGCCGCTGCTCGCAGCTGTACCGCTGCCTGGCTGGGCGGCCGCTTTTATGGGCCCCTTGGTCAGCCAAGCTCCGCCCCCTACTCAGGGCTCGGCGTCCTTCCCAGCACCCAGCCCCTACAAACAAACACACAAGAACAACAAGGACCGATGCAAATACAGGTACCTTCTCCTCCAATGGGAACCCCCTCTCAAACTCCCCTGTTTGCTGCCGCTGCTCGCAGCTGTACCGCTGCCTGGCTGGGCGGCCGCTTTTATGGGCCCCTTGATCAGCCAAGCTCCGCCCCCTACTCGGGGCTCGGCGTCCTTCCCAGCACCCAGCCCCTGCCGGCCCTTACAAACAAACACACAAGAACAACAAGGACTGATTCAAATACAGGTACCTTCTCCTCCAATGGGAACCCCCTCTCAAACTCTCCTGTTTGCTGCCGCTGCTCGCAGCTGTACCGCTGCCTTGCTGGGCGGCCGCTTTTATGGGCCCCTTGATCAGCCAAGCTCCGCCCCCTACTCGGGGCTCGGCGTCCTTCCCAGCACCCAGCCCCTGCCGGCCCCTACAAACAAACACACAAGAACAACAAGGACAGATGCAAATACAGGTACCTTCTCCTCCAATGGGAACCCCCTCTCAAACTCCCCTGTTTGCTGCCGCTGCTCGCAGCTGTACCGCTGCCTGGCTGAGCGGCCGCTTTTATGGGCCCCTTGATCAGCCAACCTCCGCCCCCTACTCGGGGCTCGGCCTCCTTCCCAGCACCCAGCCCCTGCCGGCCCCTACAAACAAACACACAAGAACAACAAGGACCGATGCAAACACAGGTACCTTCTCCTCCAATGGGAACCCCCTCTCAAACTCCCCTGTTTGCCGCCGCTGCTCGCAGCTGTACCGCTGCCTGGCTGGGCGGCCGCTTTTATGGGCCCCTTGATCAGCCAAGCTCCGCCCCCTACTCGGGGCTCGGCCTCCTTCCCAGCACCCAGCCCCTACAAACAAACACACAAGAACAACAAGGACAGATGCAAATACAGGTACCTTCTCCTCCAATGGGAACCCCCTCTCAAACTCCCCTGTTTGCTGCTGCTGCTCGCAGCTGTACCGCTGCCTGGCTGGGAGGCCGCTTTTATGGGCCCCTTGATCAGCCAAGCTCCGCCCCCTACTCGGGGCTTGGCGTCCTTCCCAGCACCCAGCCCCTGCCGGCCCTTACAAACAAACACACAAGAACAACAAGGACTGATTCAAATACAGGTACCTTCTCCTCCAATGGGAACCCCCTCTCAAACTCCCCTGTTTGCAGTTGCTGTTCGCAGCTGTACCGCTGCCTGGCTGGGCGGCCGCTTTTATGGGCCCCTTGATCAGCCAAGCTCCGCCCCCTACTCGGGGCTCGGCGTCCTTCCCAGCACCCAGCCCCTGCCGGCCCCTACAAACAAACACACAAGAACAACAAGGACAGATGCAAACACAGGTACCTTCTCCTCTAATGGGAACCCCCTCTCAAACTCCCCTGTTTGCCGCCGCTGCTCGCAGCTGTACCGCTGCCTGGCTGGGCGGCCGCTTTTATGGGCCCCTTGATCAGCCAAGCTCCGCCCCCTACTCGGGGCTCGGCCTCCTTCCCAGCACCCAGCCCCTGCCTGCCCCTACAAACAAACACACAAGAACAACAAGGACAGATGCAAACACAGATACCTTCTCCTCCAATGGGAACCCCCTCTCAAACTCCCCTGTTTGCCGCCGCTGCTCACAGCTGTACTGCTGCCTGGCTGGGCGGCCGCTTTTATGGGCCCCTTGATCAGCCAAGCTCCGCCCCCTACTCGGGGCTCGGCCTCCTTCCCAGCACCCAGCCCCTGCCGGCCCCTACAAACAAACACACAAGCAAAACAAGGAGAGATGCAAACACAGGTACCTTCTCCTCCAATGGGAACGCCCTCTCAAACTCCCCTGTTTCCCGCCGCTGCTCGCAGCTGTACCGCTGCCTGGCTGGGCGGCCGCTTTTATGGGCCCCTTGATCAGCTAAGCTCCGCCCCCTACTCAGGGCTCGGCCTCCTTCCCAGAACCCAGCGCCTTCCAGCCCCTACAAACAAACACACAAGCACAACAAGGACAGATGCAAACACAGGTACTTTTTCCTCCAATGGGAACGCCCTCTCAAACTCCCCTCTTTGCCGCCGCTGCTCGCAGCTGTACCGCTGCCTGGCTGGGCGGCCGCTTTTATGGGCCCCTTGATCAGCCAAGCTCCGCCCCATACTCGGGGCTCAGCCTCCTTCCCAGCACCCAGCCCCTGCCGGCCCCTACAAACAAACACACAAGCACAACAAGGACAGATGCAAACACAGGTACCTTCTCCTCCAATGGGAACCCCCTCTCAAACTCCCCTGTTTCCCGCAGCTGCTCGCAGTTGTACCGCTGCCTGGCTGGGCGGCCGCTTTTATGGGCCCCTTGATCAGCCAAGCTCCGCCCCCTACTCAGGGCTCGGCCTCCTTCCCAGCACCCAGCCCCTGCCGGCCCCTACAAACAAACACACAAGCACAAAAGGACAGAGGCAAACACAGGTACCTTCTCCTCCAATGGGAACGCCCTCTCAAACTCCCCTGTTTGCCGCCGGGGCTCGCAGCTGTACCGCTGCCTGGCTGGGCGGCCGCTTTTATGGGCCCCTTGATCAGCCAAGCTCCGCCCCCTACTCAGGGCTCGGCCTCCTTCCCAGCACCCAGCCCCTGCCGGCCCCTACAAACAAACACACAAGCACAACAAGGACAGATGAAAACACAGGTACCTTCTCCTCCAATGGGAACGCCCTCTCAAACTCCCCTGTTTCCCGCCGCTGCTCGCAGCTGTACCGCTGCCTGGCTGGGCAGCCGCTTTTATGGGCCCCTTGATCAGCCAAGCTCCGCCCCCTACTCCGGGCTCGGCCTCCTTCCCAGAACCCAGCGCCTTCCGGCCCCTACAAACAAACACACAAGCACAACAAGGACAGATGCAAACACAGGGACTTTTTCCTCCAATGGGAACGCCCTCTCAAACTCCCCTATTTGCCGCCGGGGCTCGCAGCTGTACCGCTGCCTGGCTGGGCGGCCGCTTTAATGGGCCCCTTGATCAGCCAAGCTCCGCCCCCTACTCAGGGCTCGGCGTCCTTCCCAGCACCCAGCCCCTGCCGGCCCCTACAAACAAACAGACAAGCACAACAAGGACAGATGCAAACACAGGTACCTTCTCCTCCATTGGGAACCCCCTCCCAAACTCCCCTGTTTGCAGCCGCTGCTCGCAGCTGTACCTCTGCCTGGCTGGGCGGCCGCTTTTATGGGCCCCTTGATCAGCCAAGCTCCGCCCCCTACTCAGGGCTCGGCCTCCTTCCCAGCACCCAGCCCCTGCCGGCCCCTACAAACAAACACACAAGCACAACAAGGACAGATGCAAACACAGGTACCTTCTCCTCCAATGAGAACCCCCTCTCAAACTCCCCTGTTTGCCTCCGCTGCTCGCAGCTGTACCGCTGCCTGGCTGGGCGGCCGCTTTTATGGGCCCCTTGATCAGCCAAGCTCCGCCCCCTACTCAGGGCTCGGCCTCCTTCCCAGCACCCAGCCCCTGCCGGCCCCTACAAACAAACACACAAGCACAACAAGGACCGATGCAAACACAGGTACCTCCTCCTATAATGGGAACCCCCTCTCAAACTCCCCTGTTAGCCGCCGCTGCTCGCAGCTGTACCGGTGCCTGGATGGGCGGCCGCTTTCATGGGCCCCTTGATCACCCAAGCTCCGCCCCCTACTCAGGGCTCGGCGTCCTTCCCAGCACCCAGCCCCTGCCGGCCCCTACAAACAAACACACAAGAACAACAAGGACCGATGCAAATACAGGTACCTTCTCCTCCAATGGGAACCCCCTCTCAAACTCCCCTGTTAGCCGCCCTGTTTGTTTGCTGCCGCTGCTCGCAGGTGTACCGCTGCCTGGCTGGGCGGCCGCTTTTATGGGCCCCTTGGTCAGCCAAGCTCCGCCCCCTACTCAGGGCTCGGCGTCCTTCCCAGCACCCAGCCCCTACAAACAAACACACAAGAACAACAAGGACCGATGCAAATACAGGTACCTTCTCCTCCAATGGGAACCCCCTCTCAAACTCCCCTGTTAGCCGCCCTGTTTGTTTGCTGCCGCTGCTCGCAGCTGAACCGCTGCCTGGCTGGGCGGCCGCTTTTATGGGCCCCTTGGTCAGCCAAGCTCCGCCCCCTACTCAGGGCTCGGCGTCCTTCCCAGCACCCAGCCCCTACAAACAAACACACAAGAACAACAAGGACCGATGCAAATACAGGTACCTTCTCCTCCAATGGGAACCCCCTCTCAAACTCCCCTGTTAGCCGCCCTGTTTGTTTGCTGCCGCTGCTCGCAGCTGTACCGCTGCCTGGCTGGGCGGCCGCTTTTATGGGCCCCTTGGTCAGCCAAGCTCCGCCCCCTACTCAGGGCTCGGCCTCCTTCCCAGCACCCAGCCCCTACAAACAAACACACAAGAACAACAAGGACCGATGCAAATACAGGTACCTTCTCCTCCAATGGGAACCCCCTCTCAAACTCCCCTGTTTGCTGCCGCTGCTCGCAGCTGTACCGCTGCCTGGCTGGGCGGCCGCTTTTATGGGCCCCTTGATCAGCCAAGCTCCGCCCCCTACTCGGGGCTCGGCGTCCTTCCCAGCACCCAGCCCCTGCCGGCCCTTACAAACAAACACACAAGAACAACAAGGACTGATTCAAATACAGGTACCTTCTCCTCCAATGGGAACCCCCTCTCAAACTCTCCTGTTTGCTGCCGCTGCTCGCAGCTGTACCGCTGCCTTGCTGGGTGGCCGCTTTTATGGGCCCCTTGATCAGCCAAGCTCCGCCCCCTACTCGGGGCTCGGCGTCCTTCCCAGCACCCAGCCCCTGCCGGCCCCTACAAACAAACACACAAGAACAACAAGGACAGATGCAAATACAGGTACCTTCTCCTCCAATGGGAACCCCCTCTCAAACTCCCCTGTTTGCTGCCGCTGCTCGCAGCTGTACCGCTGCCTGGCTGAGCGGCCGCTTTTATGGGCCCCTTGATCAGCCAACCTCCGCCCCCTACTCGGGGCTCGGCCTCCTTCCCAGCACCCAGCCCCTGCCGGCCCCTACAAACAAACACACAAGAACAACAAGGACCGATGCAAACACAGGTACCTTCTCCTCCAATGGGAACCCCCTCTCAAACTCCCCTGTTTGCCGCCGCTGCTCGCAGCTGTACCGCTGCCTGGCTGGGCGGCCGCTTTTATGGGCCCCTTGATCAGCCAAGCTCCGCCCCCTACTCGGGGCTCGGCCTCCTTCCCAGCACCCAGCCCCTACAAACAAACACACAAGAACAACAAGGACAGATGCAAATACAGGTACCTTCTCCTCCAATGGGAACCCCCTCTCAAACTCCCCTGTTTGCTGCTGCTGCTCGCAGCTGTACCGCTGCCTGGCTGGGAGGCCGCTTTTATGGGCCCCTTGATCAGCCAAGCTCCGCCCCCTACTCGGGGCTTGGCGTCCTTCCCAGCACCCAGCCCCTGCCGGCCCTTACAAACAAACACACAAGAACAACAAGGACTGATTCAAATACAGGTACCTTCTCCTCCAATGGGAACCCCCTCTCAAACTCCCCTGTTTGCAGTTGCTGTTCGCAGCTGTACCGCTGCCTGGCTGGGCGGCCGCTTTTATGGGCCCCTTGATCAGCCAAGCTCCGCCCCCTACTCGGGGCTCGGCGTCCTTCCCAGCACCCAGCCCCTGCCGGCCCCTACAAACAAACACACAAGAACAACAAGGACAGATGCAAACACAGGTACCTTCTCCTCTAATGGGAACCCCCTCTCAAACTCCCCTGTTTGCCGCCGCTGCTCGCAGCTGTACCGCTGCCTGGCTGGGCGGCCGCTTTTATGGGCCCCTTGATCAGCCAAGCTCCGCCCCCTACTCGGGGCTCGGCCTCCTTCCCAGCACCCAGCCCCTGCCGGCCCCTACAAACAAACACACAAGAACAACAAGGACAGATGCAAACACAGATACCTTCTCCTCCAATGGGAACCCCCTCTCAAACTCCCCTGTTTGCCGCCGCTGCTCGCAGCTGTACCGCTGCCTGGCTGGGCGGCCGCTTTTATGGGCCCCTTGATCAGCCAAGCTCCGCCCCCTACTCGGGGCTCGGCCTCTTTCCCAGCACCCAGCCCCTGCCGGCCCCTACAAAGAAACACACAAGAACAACAAGGACAGATGCAAACACAGGTACCTTCTCCTCCAATGGGAACCCCCTCTCAAACTCCCCTGTTTGCCGCCGCTGCTCACAGCTGTACTGCTGCCTGGCTGGGCGGCCGCTTTTATGGGCCCCTTGATCAGCCAAGCTCCGCCCCCTACTCGGGGCTCGGCGTCCTTCCCAGCACCCAGCCCCTGCCGGCCCTTACAAACAAACACACAAGAACAACAAGGACTGATTCAAATACAGGTACCTTCTCCTCCAATGGGAACCCCCTCTCAAACTCCCCTGTTTGCTGCCGCTGCTCGCAGCTGTACCGCTTCCTCGCTGGGCGGCCGCTTTTATGGGCCCCTTGATCAGCCAAGCTCCGCCCCCTACTCGGGGGTCGGCGTCCTTCCCAGCACCCAGCCCCTGCCGGCCCCTACAAACAAACACACAAGAACAACAAGGACAGATGCAAATACAGGTACCTTCTCCTCCAATGGGAACCCCCTCTCAAACTCCCCTGTTTGCTGCCGCTGCTCGCAGCTGTACCGCTGCCTGGCTGGGCTGCCGCTTTCATGGGCCCCTTGATCAGCCAAGCTCCGCCCCCTACTCGGGGCTCGGTGTCCCTCCCAGCACCCAGCCCCTGCCGGCCCCTACAAACAAACACACAGGAACAACAAGGACCGATGCAAATACAGTTACCTTCTCCTCCAATGGGAACTCCCTCTCAAACTCCCCTGTTAGCCGCCCTGTTTGCTGCCGCTGCTCGCAGCTGTACCGCTGCATGGCTGGGCGGCCGCTTTTATGGGCCCCTTGATCAGCCAAGCTCCGCCCCCTACTCAGGGCTCGGCGTCCTTCCCAGCACCCAGCCCCTGCCAGCCCCTACAAACAAACACACAAGAACAACAGGGACAGATGCAAATACAGGTACCTTCTCCTCCAATGGGAACTCCCTCTCAAACTCCCCTGTTTGCTGCCGCTGCTCGCAGCTGTACCGCTGCCTGGCTGGGCGGCCGCTTTTATGGGCCCCTTGATCAGCCAAGCTCCGCCCCCTACTCAGGGCTCGGCCTCCTTC
>NW_027053161.1:0-50000 GCF_011386835.1 Chrysemys picta bellii | reverse complement strand
GTACTTACTAATACTTTTGTATGGTAATACTTTAGTGAAATTTGTGTAAAAGACATTGTTTTCTATAATTTCAATCCTAGTCCTCATGTGTTAAATATTTTATTTACTGTATAAAGTAAGATAAGTTTAAAATTGAAAAACATGTCTATATGTATAAAAATTATAATAAATGTGAAATAACTCAAACAAATAAGAATAATTTGGATATAATATATATTATATAGTTATTAAAACACACATATTATGTTCCTTTGAGATTTTGAAATAAAAAACTTTATCTGGGAATTTTTGACCAGATCTGGGAAATTTTTAGCGCTAGGTTGAGAAAAGTTGGCATCACGATATAGAAGCACTGCCTCTCCTTCGCTCCTCCCTCTCCCTCCATCCTGTGCGGGGGGGTTATAGGGGCTCCTGAGGGATCACATTGGGGGGCTGTGAGGGGGCTATGGGGGCTCAGAGGGGGGTTATGGTAGACTCAGGGGCAGGGACTGGGACAGGGGAATTTGCAATTTCAGGATCTTTGCGAGTTAAGCGGTGAGTAGCCAGGAAAACTGGCTGCTGGTGAAAGTGAAGAAGCTGCACTAACATTCTTGACCACCAGGGGGTGGTGTGGCACTGCAGGCGGCAGGGGAGTCCAGGGCTGCCAGCACAGGGCTGTTCCTGGGGGTGGTGTGCACTGGTCAGACTGGGAGGTGGTGATAGTGATGCCGTTTATTGATCACTGCAGGGAGTCAAAGCAGGGAGGAAGCAGAGCCTCTTCCACAATCCTTGTAGTGGGAAGCGGGTGGAGGGGTCTAGTGGGATAGAGCGGAGGGATGGGGGGCCTGGGAGTCAGGACTCCTGGGTTCTCTCCCCGGCACTGGGAGGGGAGTGGGGTGTAGGGCACAGAACAAGGGTGACTGGGACTCTTCCTTTGTGTGACCGGAATTAGCATTGAGAGGCATTATCTCAAACAAATGTCTTAAGCTCTCTGTACTTGCAGTCAGTGGCCCTCTGAGAGAGGCCCTCACTTTGCAGTCAGTGCTGGCCCACTGCACCAGTGTGCTGCAGGGGGTGGGGCGGGTGGGGTAGGGACTCCAATGAACCAGTATGGCGCTAGGGGGTGCTGTGCTACGGGGGCTGGGTGGGGACTCTCCCCTGGCAGTCAGGACTGGCTCCAATGCCCCAGAGTGGTGCTAGGGGGCGCTGTGGTGCAGGGAGCGGGGTCGGGCACAGCCCCAGAGGAAATGGGCGACAAGCATGTGCCACGTGAGAATAAAGACACAAACTCCATTTCTAGGCAGACACTTTATTGGGGCTGAGCAGGAGGGTTGGCGTCCGCCCTCCCCGAACCCAGTCACTCGGTGCCAGGCGATTTCGGCCCCAGGCTGGCTTGGATCTGCTCCCAGGCAGGGCTGGGGAGTGTCGCAGCGCCCGCAGGGTGACCGGCAAAGGGGCTCATGAGGAGCAGCAGAACCCAAAGCCACGGTTCCCAGGACAGCTGTTATAGCAGAAGCGACAAACGAAATCCTGAGCCTTCTGGAAGAGACGGAGAGACTAGAGTGAGGCCTGCCCTTAACCGACCCCCCGACTACCTTCTCCCAAGCCGCTTTCCCCTCCCAGAGCCGGGGACACAACCCAGGAGTCCTGGCTCCCAGCTCACCTGAACTAACCACTAGACCACACTCGCCTCCTAGATTTTTCCCAAACTATTACTCCCATGTGGTGTTGGAGGCACTTTTTGATCTGGAAGGAGAGTGAGGTCTAGTGGTTAGATCAGAGGCTGGGGAGAGCAGAGGAAGGACAAGCCTGGGAATCAGGATTCCTGGGTTCTATTCCTGACTCCCAGCAATGCGTGAGCACTAAAGGGTTATGTTCTCTGCTGGATGTCAGAGTTCATGGGCCGACCACTGCTGCCCTCTGCTGGGCAGGAGAGATGCTTATTGGTGGGATATTACTGAAATTAATCCATACGATAGTGTCAGTGTTAAACAGTGGAACTCATTGCCACAGGATATGTTGGGGTTAACCCATGGGACTCCCTGCCACAGAGTTTCCTGGGGTTAGCCTTTTGGACTCCCTACATCTGTATATTAATTCAGTCAATGTAGGGGACATTTTAGACATAAATCTATTGAACTTCCTGCCACAGTATATTATTGGGGTTGGCCCATGGCACCCAGCATACCCCCCCACCCCCATCAGTCCCAGCAGTAACACAAGTGAAGCCATCTCCTGCTACTCACCGCTTCTCTCTTCACCATCACCTTGGACTCGCCTCGTCCTTCCTCCGAGTGCTGGGACTCCGAGCCCTGTCAGAGACGGAGAGCAGGGAGTCACTTGTGCCCAATGTGTTTGTTTGACCAGCAGTCGCGGCTCCGGAGGGAACGCGGGGAATCTAACGCCCATCTCTAAAGCACGTCCTGAGTGGACTGCTGGGCTCTGTCCCCAGTTCTGGCAGGGGAGCGGGGTCTAGTGCTCAGAGCAGGGGTGCTGGAAGTCAGGACTCCTGGGTTGTATCCCCAGCTCTGGAAGGAGAAGGAAATCCACTGCATTAGAGCAGCAGTGGGTGCGGGGGTCTGAGAGACAGGACTGCTGAATTTCATTCCCAGCTCTGCTGTTGCCTTACTGTGTGACCAGGAGAAACTCACTTCCCTGGGCAGTGCCTCAGTTTCCCCTCCCACCCATTACTGCATTGGAATCTCTTTGGGGCAGGGTCAGCCTTTTGCTGTGTGTCTGGGCAGCGTCTGGCACGACAGGAATGGAACAGGATCCGCCCCTCACCCCAGCCAGGGACGCTCCGCGGATTCCCTCAGCGCAAAGGAGGGACACGAACAGGAGCAGGACAGCCAGCATCTGGACTCTCATCTTCTCTCAGGGTTGGGTCTTTTCTGCAATCAGCCAAGTGGAGCTGGGAGCTACAGGGGCCTGTATTTATTCACTAGCTAAGAGCCCTCCTGGCCAGTAGAGTCAGTGATTGGCAGGGAAGGAGAGATTCCAGTAAGCCTGGGGCTGGATGAACAGCTGTTTACCTACGATCCACGTCCTTATGGGAAAAGACTCTTGTGGTTACAAAATATGGGACGTTTTTACCAAAATGCTTCTGTCTCTAACCAGGTGACAACACCCTCTGCCAGTCAGTCCTGATTCTCAGCCCCCTGCTCTGACCTGCTAGACCCCCCCAAAAGTGGGGTAGAACGAGGGTTGTCAATTTTGGTTGGACGTATTCCTAGAGATTTCATCACATGACATAATCTTTCATTAAAGCTTAATCTTCAATTCCAGGAGACACCCTGGAGGGTTGGCAACCCTAGAGAACTCAGGAATCCTGGCTCCCAATCCATCTGCTATGATCCATTATACCTCCCTTACCTCCCAGACCTTACCTCCCAG
Source organism: Chrysemys picta bellii (assembly GCF_011386835.1). Classification (NCBI taxonomy): domain Eukaryota; kingdom Metazoa; phylum Chordata; order Testudines; family Emydidae; genus Chrysemys; species Chrysemys picta. The sequence continues at coordinate 46,628 of NW_027053161.1, read as the reverse complement.
AATCAAGGAGTCCTGACTCCAATTCCCTTTAACACCCTTTCACACCACTCCACAGTCTGGCCTTCTTGTTTGGAGGACACAGGCCAATATTTTAAAAATTGGCCAGAGATTTTCACTGACTCCATGTTCAGCTGAATCAGCTTGGAAAAGATTCCCGGAGGTGCTGCTCTCCCAGACTCCAGTGCTGTGGGGACTTGTCATTTGTTATATTACAGAGGTGCCCTGATAGACCCTGACAGATCAGGGTCCCATTAGGCCGGGCACTGCCCAGACACAGTGAGAGACAATCCCTGCCCCAGATGAGGAAACATTTTGAAACAAACAAATTCACTTCACTTCAGGTCATTCCAAAATTTCTCTTTGAAATGTCCATTGGACTTGGGTTTTCTCTTTTGTGTGTATTTTTCCCGTTTGTTATATTTCAGCTCTGTCGGCTATTTCAGATCATGTCAGTAACCGTGGGGCATAATATTCACTAGACTCTGAGATTCGAAGGCAGAAGGGACCATGGTGATCATCTCGTCTGACCTCCTGTGTCACACGGGCCTGAGAACGGCCCCCAAATAATCCCTAGAGTGGATCTTTTAGAAAGACATCCCATCGTGATTTATACATTGCCAGTGATGGAGAACCCACCCCCCACCCCCGCCCTGCTTGGTACGCTATTCCAGTGATTCATTATCCTCACTGTTAAAAATCTGCACCTTTCCCAGCTGAATGTATCTAGCTTCATCTTCCAGCCATTGCATCATGTTACAGCTTCTCTGAGAGACTGAAGAGCTCGTTATCAAACATCTAATTCTTCCAAGACTCCTCGCAGGCTACAACAGGTGCTTATAAACAACTCCTGGCATGTCACCATGGGACAGAGCAGAGCACAGGACGGATTCTATTCTGAGAACACAACACAGTAGCTGAAATCGTCCATTCGTTTTATTTGATTTTGTTCCTAAACTCCTTCAGGGAAGCTGCTGCTCGGCGCAGATCGGACACCCGGCCTTTCCTGTCGCTTGCAGCGGCCGCATTCTGTTCTCAGGCGCTAGCTCGCTCCGCGCTTGGGTGGGGACGGCTCTCGAGCGGGGAACCACCCCCCTGCCTGGAGTGTCTCCTGCTCATGTTGCAGTGAACCAGTGGGGTAATTTGACACAGATTCCCCATGACATGGAAATTCCCAGTTTCAAACAGGGCTCTCAGGGCTCGGATCTTGTTGGGTCTACAGAGCAAATGCCGCTCAGCCACTGGCGAGTGTAGTCTAGGTCCCAGTTCGAGTGACTGGCCGTGAGATCCCAGGGCTGAGCTAGCAGGGGGCTGCGGGTCGGGAGTGATGGGCTCCGGCAGAGCTGGTGGGGGCGGGGAGCGTAGAGGAGCGCATGTCAAATGTCTCTACCTCGCAGGCTGTCAGAGACCTGAGCTAATAAAGCGGAGCCGCCGGCGCTGGATTTACACCCTGACAGGATCTGATCAGCCCCCGCCGCAGACAGCACAGCAGGGCAGGGGCGTGTGGGCTCGGCAGCGCAAACCAGGGTCCTGCCTTAGAGGGGGACGTGCAGGCCCCCAGCTCTGCGGCTCTTCCAGGCACTGAAAATCCCTCTGATACCAGAGGGGTCACGCTGCGAATAGGGCTTGCCCCGCTCTTTCTTGGCCAGCAACCGCAAGGGGTCCTGAATCCAGGGGTAGAGAACCCAGGAGTCCTGACTCCCAGCCCCATCCCCACTAGATCCCACTCCCTCCCAGAGCTGGGGCTAGTCCAGACTCTCAGCCCCTCCCCGACACCCCATGTGGGGCATTCCCAGATTTGCAGCCCCAGAGCCAGGATTTCGGCCTGTTACTGGAACATGCCTGGTTAACGATTAACCCCTGAACCCGCCTGGGAGCCAGGCATAGGCCAGGGGGCTGGATCCTTGCTCTCTGCCCCTCACCCGCTCCCCGCAGGGTGTCAGAGAAGTGGGGCCACCTGGCCTTTGAATTTAGGGGTGTCTGGGGATCGGGGACATTTTTAATCCAAAGCTAAAGGGGCAAAGGCCCCGCTATCTATGCTGGCTGTGGAATGGGGAGCAGGCTCTGATATCACTTCTGTACATGGCATTAGTCAGAGTCATGTGATGAAATCTCCAGGAATACGTCCAACCAAAACTGGCAACCCTCGTTCTACCCCACTTTGCGGGGTCGAGCAGGTCAGAGCAGGGGGCTGAGAATCAGAACTGACTGGCAGAGGGTGTTGTCACCTGGTTAGAGACGGAAGCATTTTGGTAAAAAAGTCCCATATTTTGAAACCACAAGAGTCTTTTCCCATAAGGATGTGGATTGTAGGTAAACAGCTGTTCATCCAGCCCCGTCCTTACTGGAATCTCTCCTCACCTGCCAATCACTGACTCCACTGGCCAGGAGGGCTTTGAGCTAGTGAATAAATACAGGCCCCTGTAGCTTCCAGCTCCACTCGGTTGCGCAGAGAAGACCCAACCCCAAGAGAAGATGAGAGTCCAGATGCTGGCTGTCCTGCTCCTGTTCGTGTCCCTCCTTTGTGCCGAGGGAATCCGCGGAGCATCCCTGGCTGGGGTGAGTGGGGTACCCTGTTCCATTCCTGGTGTGCCAGGCCCTGCTCAGACACACAGCAAGAGGCTGACCCTGCCCCAAAGAGATTCCGATGCAGTAAAGGGTGGGAGGGGAAACTGAGGCTCTGCCTGGGGAAGTGAGTTTCTCCTGGTCACACAGCAAATCAGCAACAGAGCTAGGAATGGAATTCAGCAGTCCTGCCTCTCAGACCCCCCCTCCCATCAGCCTCTCCCTCTGCTGCTCTAATGCAGTGGATTTCCCTCCCCTCCCAATGCAGGGGATATACCCCAGGAGTCCTGACTTCCAGCGCCCCTGCTCTGAGCACTAGACCCTGCTCCCCTGCCAGAGCTGGGGACAGAGCCCAGCAGTCCACTCAGGACGTGCTTTAGAGACGGGCGTTAGATTCCCCTTGATCCCTCCGGAGCCACAACTGCTGGTCAAACAAACACGTTGGGCACAAGTGACTCCCTGCTCTCCGTCTCTGACAGGGCTCGGAGTCCCAGCACTCGGAGGAAGGACGAGGCGAGTCCAAGGTGATGGTGAAGAGAGAAGCGGTGAGTAGCGGGAGGTGGCTTCACTTGGGTTACTGCTGGGACCGATGTGGGGAGGGGAGGGGTATGCTGGGTGCCATGGGCTAACCCCAATAAAATACTGTGATAGGTGGTTTGACAGATTTATGTCTAAAATATCCCCTACGTTGACTGAATTAATATCCAGTGGTAGAGAGTCCCATAGGCTAACCAAAGGAAACCCTGTGGTAGGGAGTCCAATGGGTTAACCCCAACATATCCTGTGGCAATGAGTTCCACAGTTTAACACCAATACCATTGCACGGGTTAACCCCAATAATATCTCATGGCAGATTCCTACCAACAAGCATGTCTCCTGCCCAGCAGAGGGCAGCGTTGTTCAGTCTGTGAACTCTGACATCCTGCAGAGAACATAACCCTTTAGTACTCCCTTATTGCTGGGAGTTAAGAATAGAATCCAGGAGTCCTGAATCCCAGGCTTGTCCTTCCTCTGCTCCTTCCAGCCCCTGATCTAACCACTAGACCCCACTCCCCTCCCAGAAGCCTTTAAAAATTTAAATTCTTCTACAGGGATCAAACAGTGTCTCTAACACCACATGGGAGTAACAGGTTGGGGAAAAGCTGGGAAGGGACTGGGAGTCAGCACTCCTGGGTTGTGTCCCCAGTTCTGGGACGGGAGCGGGATCTCGTGGTTAGCGTAGAGGGGCTTAGAGCTAGGACTCCTGGGTTGTGTGCTCAGTTCTGGGAGGGGAGTGGGGCCTGGTGATTATTGCAGGGAGGCTAGGAGCCAGGACTCCTGGGTTGTGTCCCTGGCTCTGGGAGGGGAAAGCGGCTTGGGAGAACGTAGTCGGGGGGCGTTGGTTAAGGGCAGGTCTCACTCTAGTCTCTCCATCTCTTCCTGAAGGCTCAGAGTTTCGCTGCCTGTCGCTTCTGCTGTAACTGCTGTAGGATGAGCGGCTGTGGGTTCTGCTGTGACTTCTGACCCCCTTTGCTCGCCACCCTGTGGGCACCGTGAGGCTCCCCAGCCCTTCCTGGGAGCAGATCGAAGCCAGCCTGGGGCTGAATTTGCCTGGGTTCAGGGGGACGCTAACCCTCCTGCTCAGCCCCAATAAAGTGTCTGCCTAGATGTGGAGTTTGTGTCTTTATTCTCACGTGCCATGTGCTTGTCACCATTCCCTGTGGGGCTGTGCCCGTCCCTGCTCCCTGCAGCACAGCGCCCCCTAGTGCCACCCTGGGACATCGGGGCCATATAAAAATGGGACATCTGGTCACCCTAGAGAGAACTTTGAGAGTTTGATTTAAGGCTACTAACTTTATAGATTTTGACATGTGACATTGACACCTTGTGTTTTAACAGCCCGGAAGCTGTAGCTGACTGATTCAACGTCTACTGTCAATAAAAAAATATTTTCTGACCATCCCAGAACTTCCCACAGCTGTGAACATTTAAACCAATAAAAATTGGGGGAGCGGGGAGAAATGGGTAAACTTAAACATTATGATCTGTTGCTATTATATTAGAAAAGAAATGCTGCCGGGCCACATACAGAGCTAGATGAGCCTGTAAGAGGCTCGGTCAACAGATGTGAGTCTTCTAGCTCAGGCAGCAGACACTCCTGCTCCGAGACTCAGCAGTCCCCTGTTGGATTCTTGCTGATAACCCACCCAGGGACATGGCATTACAAGGCTGCCCTGTATTCACTCTGGAAAGAGAGCGTCCACATGGTGGATTATACCAGTAGAACTATATTGGTTTAAATTCACACTTTAGCTTATAGTGGGAAAACTTCCCAGTGTAGACAAGGCCTTAAACTGTAAGATTTTGGGGGCAGGGGCCATCACTTATGTGGATGGGTCCTGAACCAGGAGTGGGCCCCTGTCCATGCTATTCTCATACTACTGCTAATAAAACCAGCAGGATTCATCTCGGAGAAAGCCACAACATTGTTTACAAGGATTTTATGGCCTGCCTAGCAGTTTGTTCCTTTATCCCTGTCTGACGCATGTAGAGAGGTTTATGAGTCTGTCATTAGCTGTGAACTAACAGGCCACGGATGCTGTATGTGTTATTATTGCCGGCACAGAGGCCCGAGGACAGCAACAGTGGGGTTCGTTGCCCGGTGTGCTTCGCATCAATAAACATACCGGGGTGGAGAAACAATCAAAGTTTATTTGAGATCTCAAAGCTGTGCAAGGAGACAGGCAAGTCTCAAATCAAGCACACCAGCAAAAACAGTTTCTCTATTCTTATACATTTTACAACTAAGCCCCCGCTTTCTCCCCCTCTCTACCCCCCCCCCACTCCTCTCTACCAAAGGCATGTTTATACATTTAAGCAATTAAATCATTCTAGGGCTATAAATCTAGCTTGTTAGTAACACTCCTCTAAACAGTTATTTGGTCCTGTTTACCCTTAGTTTATTACCCCTTCTCCAGCTAGAAACATGCAAACCTCATCATTATCGCTTGGTACCTGTATGAGCAGGGTCATAATTGCTAACTGGCTGTTTTCACATTCCAATTTCTGTCCTTGGCTTTTGAGGTCGATTAGAGTTAAACATGGAAGGACAGAGTTTAAACATGGAAGAACTTTGGTTCACATAGGCCTAATGATGTCAACATTATGAAACCTCGTGGGCTGCACAGATCCTGGAGTAAATTAGGAGGGCTGCTCCCCAAAATCTCTCCTCTCCCTCCTATTATGCTGATGCCCCATCCCGTCAATAAGAGGGCTTCCAAGAATGTCCTGTATTCCACCAGGGAGAGGGGTAGTTACAGAGACACTGACACCCTGCGAGCTGGGAGGAGCTAGATGTGAAATCCCCGCATTAGGCATTTTTTGCACCTTATTATATGGCTTATTAACTGGCATCTTGGTTACTGGGTATAAGGACCTTCCTGAGAAATACCAGTTACTAAAGGGCTTTTAAATCTAGCAGAGTAAGAACCAACCGCTAGAAGTTAAAGCCAGGCAAATTCAAATAAGAAATAAGGCCCTAATTTTTAACAGTGATGGTGATTAACCATTGGAAGAATCTCCCCAGGGACGTGGTAGATTCTCTCACTCCTGATGTCTTCAAATCCAGGCTTGATGCCTTAGTCAAACTCAAGTAGTGGGCTCAGTAGCGGGGACACTGGGTGAATTTCTCTGGCCTGCGTTATCCTGGAGGTCAGACTAGATGATCATAATGGTATCCTTAACATCTAGGACTCTATGAAAAGTGCCCCGGACTTCACACTTGTTTTCTTTTCCCTTCCAGCCCTAGAGGTTCAAACAGCAGGATGATCACTGAAATGTCAGCTGGGAACCAGGCTCTGATGATAAGAAGGAAGATCCATCTTCCACACTCTGATCTCGTAAATCAAATGCTAACCGCAAATTGTGTAGTAACAACTGCTGTGGGGGACTGGGGCAGGAATGATGTTAATAATATATGGATATACCTATCTCATGGAATTGGAAGGGACCCTGAAAGGTCATTGAGTCCAGCCCCCACCTTCACTAACAGGACCAAGTACTGATTTGGCCCCAGCTCCCTAAGTGGCCCCCTCAAGGATTAAACTCACAACCCTGGGTTTAGCAGGTCAATGCTCAAACCACCGAGCTATCCCTGCCCTCTGAGAGTTGATTTTGCTGCCTTTAATCAGCAAGCAGACAATGGGGACGTTCACTAATGTTTACACCAAGAACAGCAGAAGCTCCACCAGGACTGAAAATAAATCTCACCAGCAAACCATTTCTCTCCTCTCCCTGTTCATTAGTGACAAATTTAATATTTTTCTGTGCATCACAATGGAATGTTGCACCATTTAAGATCGTGCCAATTCCTATTCAAGGGTGGTACGAAGGCTGGTCTGGGCTAAGGCACCGGGACTCAGGACTCCTGCTCTCAGTTGCTGTCTCAGCTACAGAATCTCTGTGTGACCTCATGCAAGTCACTTATCCTCTCAGCCCCCACACGTATAAAAGGGTAAGAATAATCCTTACCTGGCCTGTTTAGAGTGTGAACTCATTGGGGGCAAGGACTGTCTCCCTCTGTGTGTGTCTGGGCAGTGCCTGGCACAACTGGGCCCTGATCTCAGCTGAGGCAGTAATTGTCTCTTGCAGTGTGTCCATGCAGCGCCTGGCTGTCACGGAGTGTTGGGGAGTCAGGGCCCTGCACCCCCCCACTTCCTGCAATTCACCATGACTCTCAGCCAGCCAGTAAAGCAGAAGGTTTATTAGACGACAGGAACAAGGTCTAAAACAGAGCTTGTAGGTAGAGAAAACAGGACCCCTCAGTCAGGTCCATCTTAGGGGGTGGGGAGCCCAGATCCAGGTTCTGGGCCTCCCCCTGTCTCCCCAGCCAGCTCCAAACTGACACCCCCTCCAGCATCTCCTCTCCCTTTGTCTCTTTCCTGGGCCAGGAGGCCACCTGATCTCTTTGTTCTCCAACATCTTCAGTTGGCACCTTGCAGGGGAGGGGCTCAGGCCATCAGTTGCCAGGAGACAGGGTATCAGCCATTCTCTGTGCAGACAGCATCACACCTGGCCTCTAGGGCTCTGCAACAATCACACACCTTATCCCACCACCTAGATCCTTAAGAAATGCAAAGGGAAAACTGAGGCACACACACAGTATTCAGAGGAAACATTAAGAACATTCCCACTTAGTCACATCTCTCCCCCCCTTCGAGACCAAACTGAGCAGGGTCACTTTAGCCGGTGACCTGGGGAAGTTCGAACCCACCAACATTCCCATGGATGCCCCAGCATCTCTCCCATTCCTTGGTGGGAGTTACACCAGGCCCTTCCAGTTTCAAACCCTTCCCTGGGTCGGGTGTGCTTGATGGCGCTGGCAGTCTGCATATGGAAAGGTTTATGTGGCCTGTGCTCTTGTGCCACCCCACAACCCCTGGGGTTAAAACTAGGATCGGGTCTTCTCCCAGCACTCCAGTCTGGAGGGCTGCGATTCGGGCTCTCTTGGTTAAGAGCCCCCATCTTGACCTTGGCCACCCTCTGCCCAGCTGTCTCTGTCACCAGCAGCTCGGCATCAGCCCCTTTCATTTGATGCAGCCACGTCAGAGGAGAGTGGTCAGTGTACACAGTAAAGCGCTGCCCAAATAGATACGGCTGCAGCTTTTTAAGGGCCTGCCCCATGGCCAGGCATTTCTTCTCTATGGCCGCATAGTTCTGCTCCTGGGGCAGCAGCATCTTGCTCAGGTACCCGATGGGGTGTCTCTCCCCCTTAGCATGGGCCTGCATCAGCACCACATCCAGCCCTGTGTCTGAGACGTCGGTGAACACTGTAAAGGGCTTGGCAAAGTCTGGGTTTACCAGATTTATCGGGCCCTGGATTAGAGCCTCCGTCAGCGCACAGAGAGCCCTCTGGTACTGCTCGGTCCAGACCACCTCGTCTGGCTTCTCCTTCTCACATAGCTCAGTGATGGGGGCAGCTAAAGTGGGGTACAAACCCTTGGTAGTACCTCGCCATCCTGATAAAGTCCTGGACCTGCTTCTTGGTCTGGGGAATGGGCCAATCTCTGATCATCTCCACCTTGGCCGGCTCTGGGCTTGGGCAACCGCGCCCCACCTTGTGGCCCAGGTACGACACCTCTACCATCTCCACCTTACACTTTCCAGCTTTTACTGGCAGTCCTGCCTCCTTGAGGCAGCCCAGCACTGTCTTCACCTGGGACACGTGTTCCTCCCAGGTCTGGCTAAAGACACAGATATCGTCAATGTACGCCAGGGTCAAGTTCTCCATCCCCCTCAATAACCGATCCACCCGGCGCTGGGAGGTGGCCGATGCCCCCTTGAGGTCGAAAGGCAGGACCAGGAACTCAAAGAGCCCCAAAGGGGTGGTGAAGGCAGATTTCAACCTGGCATCTGGGCCCACAGGCACCTGCCAGTCGCCCTTGGTGAGATCCATAGTACGGAGGTAATGAGCCCCCCGCAGCTTGTCTAGAATCTCACCAGGCCTAGGCATGTGGTAGGCATCGGATGATGGCATTAAGCTTCTGATAGACGGGTCGATCTGGTTCTGTGGGGACTTTCTTGGGGACCAGCCTCACGGGCGAGGCCAATGGGCTGTTGAACGGCTGCATCACCTCTAAAGCCAGCATGTCCTTGACCTCTCTCTCCAGGCTCTGGGCTCTTCTCCAGTGACTCTGAATGGAGGACACTTGATGGAAGGATTGGCTCCCATCTCAGGGAAGAACAGGGCCCACACTCCAAAGGGGTCCCGGCCCAGCCCGCTCTTCTCCGCTTCCTGCCCACCGCTCTCTCTCCTGTGGGGGCAGAAGCTGGGTCTTGCCAGATCCTGCAGCAGGGCAGGCTCTGATGGCAGCCAAGCTCTCCCTTCCCCCACCTCTTCCCCAGAGCGTGCCGCGTTCCCGACCCTCCCACTCCTAGTGCTTCCCCTGCCGCTGAACAGCTGATCGCCCGCATGAGGGAGGGGGGGGGAGGAGTGGAGCCGCAGTGCGCTTGCTGTTCAGAGGAGGAGGTGTAGACGAGGCGGGGATGGGACCTTGGGGAAGGGGCTGGAATCGGGGCATACCCCCTCCCGCCCCCTGCCATGAGCCACTCAGGGTAGGGAGCTGGGAGCACCCCCACGACCCCAGCCCACACACCCAGCCCCCTACCCTGACTCCTGCATCCCCTCACACCTCCACCCTGAGCACCAAAAGGGAGCTCCTGCACCACCCAACATTCTCACCTGCAACCCCTCACACCTGCCCTGACTCCTGCATCTCCTTCATACCCCCAGCCCTCTGTCCTGACTGATACCAGAGACCTCTGTGTTCCTGGGGAACCAGGGTGCAGTATCCAGCCAGACTCATGAAAGACACCCTCCCCCAGCCTCTGCTTAAACCAAAACCCATCAGAAAAAGAAAACTTGCAGAGAGCAATGAAGGGTGTTGGGAGACACACCTAGACCCCTCCTGACAAGGGTGACAAGATGAAGACATCTCCATTAGCATAAGAATGGAGAACAGAGAACCACACTGAATTCTGGGACCAGAAAAAACAGGGAAGCAGGGCATCCTGGGAATCTCTGCTCCAGATGCTAATGAACCTATGCCTGCACACACCCAGCTCAGCAGTTATCAGAGCAATTCTAGTAATGAATCCTTAATTGATATCCAAATACTGAAGCAGCCTAGTTGCTTTGTGAGCTCCCTGGAAGAAAAACCACCCATAGCCAAGAGTGATCAGCTCCTATTGTCTAGTCTAAAGAAAACCCTTGAGTCATCAGTTTACCTATAAACAAATCTAGTGTTCTCCCTTCAACCATTGTAATTTCTCTACAAAAATCCCTACTCACCCTCTAGTCAGGGTTCTGATGCTTAGATCCACACTATGCATCAGTTCCACTGGAACTCCATCTTCTCCTGACTGATCGTGCTGGGGGCTCTGCCTGTCTCCAGCATTCAGGACCCTCCACTACCACCATCACCTGGGAACCCCGACCAGTTCAAGCCTTGTGGAGTGGGTGAGACCCCCCCTCTTTCTCTCTCTCTCTGTTTTCCTTTCTACCTTAGGTATTAACAATAAATAACTTCTATGGTTAAGTTGGTTGCTTCTCTCTCTCCTGCTGAACTTTACTCATTTGTGTTTTTAGCTTCCCCCATTCACTCTACAGCAATGCTTCTTTTACCTAAGCTAAAGATCCCTGCAGCGCCCAAAATACTGTGGGGTTTGCTCATCGAGTAGGTTACTGCCAGTACAATTGTGTTGTGGGAGTGGGGATAGGGACGTGCTGAATTTGGGATGCATAAGGGTAACAGCTTGAAAGTGCTGCTTGACCCAGTCCATGGAGCCCAAGGGCATATAAGGAGAGACAGCTTGAAAGTGCTGCTTCCTCCAGCCCAGTGAGTCCAGAGACATACAAGGGGTCAGCTTGACCGTGCTGATTGACCCGGTCCGCTCAGACTTGCTCTGTTAATGTACATATGGGTGTGTGGGTGTTCATCCGGTTCTGGGGTGGGAGTAACCCAGCCCTAGGGACCCTAGGTCCTGCAGGATAGCTCCATTGGGAGGGGACTTGCAGAAGGGAGAAGTAGAGCTCCATATGTAAACACAAGTGACACAGCAGTACATTGACAGAATTACAGAACCCCCTTCCCCAGAGGAGTAACCCAAATAAATGAGCATACCCCAAAGTAATGGGCACATCTGGTAACATGACTCCTGCATCCCCCTCATGCCCCCAGCCCTCTGCCCTGACTCCTGCACCCCCTCACACCTCCAGCCCCCTGCCCTGACTCCTGCACTCCCCCCACACACTGAGCCCCCTGCACCTCTCACACCCCAGCCCTCTGCCCTGACTCCTGCACCCCCCACACATACTCAGACCCTGCACCCCCGCTACCCCCCCAGCCCCCCGCTCTGACTCCTGCACCCCCCTCACACCCCAGCCCCTGCCCTGACTCCTGCACCCGCCCACACATACTCAGACCCTGCACCCAACCTACACCCCCCATCCCCCCGCTCTGACTCCTGCACCCCCCTCATACACCCAGCCCTCTTCCCAGACTCCTGCACTCCACACACACACCCCCAGTCCTCTGCCCTGACTCCTGCACCCCCCCACACATACTCAGACCCTGCACCCCCGCTACCCCCCCAGCCCCCCGCTCTGACTCCTGCACCCCCCTCACACCCCAGCCCCTGCCCTGACTCCTGCATCCCCCCCACACACCCAGCCCTCTTCCCAGACTCCTGCACTCCACACACACACACCCAGCCCCCTGCCCTGACTCCTGCACCCCCCTCACACCCCAGCCCTCTGCCCTGACTCCTGCACTCCACACACACACACACAGCCCCCTGCCCTGACTCCTGCACCCCTCAGACACACCCAGCCCCCTGCACCCCTCACACCCCAGCCCTCTGCCCTGACTCCTGCACTCCACACACACACACCCAGCCCCCTGCCCTGACTCCTGCACCCCTCAGACACACCCAGCCCCCTGCACCCCTCACACCCCAGTCCTCTGCCCTGACTCCTGCACCCCCTACACCTCCCAGCCCCCTGCCCTGACTCCTACCTCCCCTCAAACTTCCCCAGCCCCTCCACACCCCATGCCCTGACTCCTGCACCACCCACATCCCCACCTCCACCCGGAGCATCAAATGGGAGCTCCTGCCCCCCCCTCACATTCCCATCTGCAAACCCTCACACCAAATGGGAGCTGCCCCAGGTAAGGACTCCACACCTCAACTTCCTGCCCCAACCCTGAGCCCCCTCCCTCACCCTAGCTCCTGGCCAGACCCCGCACCCCAACCCCCAGCCTGCTCCTGCACCCTAACTCCCTCCCAGACCCTGCACCCCAGCCCTGTGCTCAGTGCACCCCCACCCTCAGCTCAGTGCAGAGAGACACGAAGAGAATGGGCTAGAATGATGGAGAAGGTAGGTAACCGCTATATGTGGGCAGGGGTGTGGGGGGGAACCTGTTTACCCCCTCCCCAGCCTTGCTGTGCTTGCAGTTTATCCCCAGCCCCTCCAGTGCTCCAGGAACCAACCCTAGCTCCTGCCCCACTGTGCTCATCTTGCCCCTGGCCCCTCCCTCGCTGCAGCTGGGGACCAATCCTCCCTCCCCCCCACACCGTGCCCCGCTGTCAGGGGGGATAAAAATCAGTGACTTTTTAAAAAAAATAAAAAAACAGATTTTTTTAAATTTAAATCGAAGTTTTTGAGGAAAAAACTATCTAAAGATACTTTATATCTCATCATGGAATAGTGATTATAAATTCTAATTCTACAGTATGAGACAATCTATTCGTGTAATGTTTAAGAGAAGTTTTATAAATGAGTTCCAATAGTTCATGGATTAGGGACCCAATTTTGGGGGGTTCCAGGGGCTTCTGTACAGATTTTTTAGGTTAATCTTTTTATCTACCCAATGGGACTCAGTGCTCAGTCCAGAAGATACCATCAGAGATGCTTAGCTTTGCAGGTCTCAAACTGTGGATTTGTGTCTCCACAGGTAACATGCTTGTTAACAGCAAAAATGTTTTAAAATAAATATATAAATATAGATAGATAGAGAGGTGAGAAATAACAGACTTCAACTCTACTGTCCCTTTGCAAATGTGTGTACACAGAATCAATGCCTTACCTCTCTCTATTAAGTGAAAAGTTTCAAAAAGTTCAATGAACAGAAGATTGTTGGGGGCGGAATAGATCTGGACAAGAAGAAGTCTGGAGATAAATGTGAGAAGCGAGGGACAGATGCTTTTCTGTTAAAATATTATGTTTGCTGTTGAAGAAAAAAATCCAGAATATTTAACATTGTTGTTTTAGTTAAATAAAATAATTTAAATGTCTGTCTGATGATGTTCGCCTCCTAATACAGCCTGGCAAGAAAATCCTCCAAATATTAATGATTAACCTGTTGAACTGGAGATAGTTCACCTCCCAGTGACTTCATAAATATCTGCTTCAATTATCTTTGGTAAATGAAATAACCAAACAATCATTCATTTTCTGATATAGCTGTAAAACTCACCAAAATAAATCACTCTTTAAACATGTATAGGGTGTACCTTCTAAAAATGAAACCTACATCTATCTCTGAGTTGTGAAGACTATGTATTAAGGTTATAACAACCAACAAGAACGCACTTTTATGTAGAAAACCATGATTAAATCAAGTCTTCCTGACTAATGATTTAAATCAAATCCTCCCTGCCCACTGTGCTTTTGCTCCTGGCCCCTTCATTCCCCAGGGGGGCCCTCAAAAAGTTAATCTGGCCCTGGGAGATCCACTGGGGGTCTTCCCCCTTCTCCTCCCAATCATTCCTTACCAGGCCCAGAGGACCCCTCACTCTCCTCCCATACAGCAGCTCGGAAGGGAAGAACCCTGTGGATTCCTGGGGCACTTCCCTGTACCGCAGGTGTCCCAGTCCTGCGGATGCTGGTTCATAAAAGTCCTCAGCATCATCCTCAGGGTCCCATAAAATCTCTCCACAGGCCTGTTGGACTGAGGGTGATATGCAGCGGCCCAGGATATTGGAGGATTTTCTTGCCAGGCTGTATTAGGAGGCGAACATCACCAGACAGACATTTAAATTATTTTATTTAACTAAAATAACAATGTTAAGTATTCTGGATTTTTTTCTTCAACACACAGTATTCAGAGAAAACATTAAGAACATTCCCACTTCGTCACACTGGCACAACGGGGACCTGATTTCAGGTGGAGCCGCGAAGCACTGCTGACATAAAAGCAATGCCCATACTAATAACAGGGTGGGGCTTGGGGCTGTTAAGGAATTAATATTGAAAAGTATAGACTAGTACTGGCTGCCCATATTTATTAAGGGAAGCATAAAAGATAAGGAGCCCCATTACGCTATTGTGTCCCTATAGGCTTGGCTGCTGACAGATGTCAAGTACTGGCCGCCCCTCCTTGTTAGAATTTTTCAAGGGAGTTGACAAATGTGAAAGGGAGGAGTCCAGAAGATATGATTTGTTTGGGCTCTCACAACGCCTGCGATAAAGCCCCACACTACGGGCGACTGAGGAACCTGGTCTTTGGGTGAGAGGTACCCATGGATCTGTAGGAACAGGAATCAGCGTACGGGGAGATGGTCAGTTTTTAACACGGAAGGAATTCAGCAGTGGGGGGGTCCAGCTCACACCCCGCTAAGGCAGTATGAACTAGTGGTGAGGGCAGGAGCAGGGACTCCAAGGTTCTCCTATGGGAAGGGAGTGAAGTCTGATAGTTAGACCAGGCAAATGGGAATCAGACAGGACCCCTGGGTTCTATCCATAGCTCTGGGTGGGCAGCGGGGCCTAATGGGTTAGGGCAGAAGGAGTAGCAACCAGAACTGTTGGGTTTTATTCCCAGCTCTGGGAGGGGAGTGGGGCCAGTGGCTACAGCAGCAGGCCTGGGAATCAGGACTCCTGGGTTTCATTCCAAGCTCTGCCACTGATTGACTGTATGTCCTTGGCCCTCTCTCTAGGCACATCTGTAAAACAGGCTTCTGAAAGTGACCTGCTTTTGTAAAGTGTCAGGGATGAAATGCCCCATTTAAGAGATAAGTATCATTTGTCAGACCAGTCTGGAGGAGGGAGGAGTGGACAATGAGATGGCACTATTTACCAATGATACACATTGGTTTGTTGGGTGTCAAGAAGATTGTGAGGACCTTCAGAAGGAGCTAACAAAGGTATGTGATTGGTCAAGCAGTGGTGGACTTTCCATCTCTCGAGAGACCTGGGGGATTCTCCAGCATGTGGAAGTCTTTAAATCAAGACTGGGTCCCTTTCCAAACAATTTGCTCTAGCGCAAACAGAACTTACTTGCTTGATGCAGGAATTATTGGGTGAGGTTCTCTGGCCTCTGTCATGCAGGAGGTCAGACTACATGATCATAAGGGTCCCTTCTGCCATTCAAATCTTGTTCTGCCAGGTGCTGCCCAGACACACAGTGAGAGACAGTCCCTGCCCCAGCTGAGATCCGGGCCCTGTTCTGCCAGGCACTGCCCAGATACAGAGACAGACCCTGCCCCAGCTGAGATCAGAGCCCCATTGTGCCAGGCGCTGCCCAGACACAGCGAGAGACAGTCCCTGCCCCAGCTGAGATCAGGGCCCTGTACTGCCAGGCACTGCCCAGATACAGAGACAGACCCTGCCCCAGCTGAGATCAGGGCCCCATCGTGCCAGGCACTGCCCAGATACAGAGACAGTCCCTGCCCCAGCTGAGATCAGGGCCCCATCGTGCCGGGCACTGCCCAGACACAGCAAGAGACAGACCCTGCCCCAGCTGAGATCAGAGCCCCATTGTGCCAGGCACTGCCCAGATACAGAGACAGACCCTGCCTCAGCTGAGATCAGGGTCCCTTTGTGTATGATATAAATCGGTGTCATTTCACTGGCATCAACGGGCCAGATCTGCAGCTGGTGTAAATTGACATTGCTCTATTGGAGTGTATGGAGAGGCGTTGGCTTACACCCACTGAAGATCTGGTCTAATCACCATACATGGCTGTCTTTGACAACGTGCAATGAGGGTGTGACAATTACTCTGTGTGGGATTTATTATATGGTGCAAAGGTCTTTGTGCCAACCCTAAACACTGGCAATACTCTCACCTTGTGTGAATTCCCAAATTAACTCACTGGGCCAGATACTCAATGGCTGAAAGAGTGTCACGAGCTCTGGAATTACTTCAGCTCTCGCTCTGACCTCCTTGACTCCACTGAAGGATTCACAACCCCGGAGAGCTGGCTCATTGACTCCAATGGAGCGATAGCTGATTTACTCCAGCTGGGAATCCGGGCCTTAACATTTATTTGCTGGAGTAACGGTATGATCTAGTCAACAGCCCATTGGCTTCACCGGCTGGAGAGCTACGTTCTCCCACTGGCTCTAGCGCAGATCTGCGACGTGACTTTGAGAAGGACTCGTCCACACGGAGCCTGAGTGCATGGCCAGCCGGCGTAAACATCTAGAGCACACTAGCTTGCTGGGCACAAAGTGGCCGTGCGGACCCTGCTACTGTGTCTAAAACTTCTGCAGGGCACTTTGACGTCCTGGTGTTTCCAATGTCAGAGTGCCCAGCGTCCACACAGGCAAGACAGTGCTCTGCAGATTACACCCCAGCTTGCTACGCACTGAGCCGCCATGTGGATAAGCAATACGTTATTTCCCCCTCTGCCCCACTGTTTCCTCTCCAGCCCTTTGCCTGCCCTGTCTTTTGAGCCTGTGAGCTCGTACTCGTTGTGAAAGGCGAGTATTGACACCAGCCGGGAAGCTGGCCCTCTGAATTGAATGGACCCATGCCAAGGTGCATCTGTGGGGCATCTTGCCTGAATTCAGCTTTCTTCACAGAATGGGTCTGATGCCCTGGTTCCAACCTACCCCAGAAACGTAGGGGACAGATCCTCACCTGAGGCCGATGGGCATTGAGTCCAGTGGGGTTACCCTGATTTCCACCAGCAGCTGCGAAGCTGGGCCCTGCCACTCAACGGGCAAGTGCTTATGGTTTGTTAGACGCCTCTTGTGAGAAGCTTTATCAAAGTGCAGTCGCCATCCGCCCTTTATTCGCTGTTTTGCTGACTTCTTGGGAGAACTGTCCGGCAGAGCTGTCCTTCCCCGGTTCACTGCTCCAGTTCTCTCGCGACCCAGTAGTTGATCAAGTCTATCAATAGGACAGGCCAAATCCTGCCTGCAGATGAGCACCCATAAAACCTACTGGGCCAGATCCTCAGCGGGTGCAAATAGGTGTTGATGTCAATAGAGCTGGGGTTGATTCACACCAGGTGGGAGATCACCCCATTAACACCAGTGGGACTGTGGCTGATTCTCACCGGCTGGGATATCACCCCACTGACCCCAGTGGGACTGTGGCAGATTCTCACCAGCTGGGCTCTGACCTTAAAGGTGCTACAGTCAACTGACACCAGTTGAAATCTGGCCTACTGACTCTAATGGAGTGACACTGATTTACACCATCTGGGATCTGTCCCTACTGCCTAAAACGTAGCTACGCTGATTTTCACTGCCTGGCGATCTGGCACTGTGACTTCAGTGCAAGTTGCCGGGGCCCTGGTCTGGTATTTGTCCGCAAACAACAATTTCAGCTTATCAAAGATAAACATTGAGTGTAAATATTGAACATTGCACCTTCCCTCCTGCTCGCTGAGTCAGTGCCAGAGGTTTCCCTCGGATTTGTGGATTTACGGACACACCCAACTCATGTGTGAAACCGCTAGGCCAGCGGGGCTCTATCGCTCTGGCTTGTGCCAATCACAGGAGTAAGGGGAGCTCCTGTCCCCCCCTCAGACAGGGGGACAGTGGGAATGCAGATGTCAGGCCATCCCGGGGGGGGGGAATTCCATTTCAACCCATCAAAAGGTTTCATGTCAACCTGTAGGCATGCAGGACTCACCCCTGTGGCGCCTCCTGCTGGTCATCTCAGGAGTTAGCTCTTCCAACCTCTGGAGTGCCCTCTGCAGGCCAGTGTCCCGCTGCCGCTGGCTCCCGGGTCCCTCCCAGGACCCGGTGTCCCTTTACCCTGGGGCTGCCCCTGGCAATAACCCCACCAGTGTCTATGGGTCTCCCCTCTCTGGGAAACCCCAACCCTCTATCCCCACCTTGCCTCAGCCTATGGGCCACTGCCAGTTACCGTCTAGCCCCCACTCACTGGGGCTGACTGCAGTCTGTATAAGCCAGTCATCATAGGCAAGGGAGGTTTTGACCTGCTGCCTTTCCCTGCAACCCAGTACCTCCAGGGGCCTTGGACCAGGCCCTGAAGCCTGGGGAGTTGCCAGCCTGGAGCTCCCCAGCTCCTCTGGCCTTCCCCAGCCCTGCTTCACTCCAGTACCCTTTAGCAGCCAGGCCCTGCTCTCTCCTCAGCTAGAGGGAGACTCTTGGGCCTCTGGCTTACAGCCTTTTTATACAGGCCAGCTGTGGCCTGATTGGGGTGTGGTCGCTTCCCCAATCAGCCCAGCTTTTCCCCTGCCACAGCCCTCTCCCAGGGCTGTTTTAAGCCCTTCAGGGCAGGAGCGGGGTAACCACCCCGCTACAAACGCCAAATGTCAGAATTTTCCTTTTGATGCATCAGAGGAAGGTGGATAACACCCCCCTTCAATTTACAATTGTGCATCGAGGAAAAACATCCTTCCTGACCCCTGCAGGTGACTGGCTGTAGCCCTGAAGCATGGGTCTAGATGACAGACATTATCGAATGCAGAGCAAAAAGTGTTATGAACATGTTGGGCAATCCTGCCGTCACTAAGGCCCAGGAAGGAAGGAGAGGAACACGATTTATACCTTCACAGATTCCAAGGTGAGAAGGGACCTCTGTGACCATTCAACCCGACCCTCACATTAACAGGCCACAAAATTTCTCCCAGGAGCGGGATTAAAGCACACCTTTCAGAAAGACATTTAACATTGGTCTTAAAGACTCTCAGGGTACATCTACACTGCATATGAGAGAAAGCCTTCCAGCACGGGTCAAAACACTTGCCCTGGTGGGACGTGTGGGACTGCACTAAATATAGCTGTGTAGATCAGAGGTTTTCATCTTTTTTTTTTATTTGTGGTCCCCTAAAAAATTTCAAATGGAGGTGCGTACCCCTTTGGAAATCTTAGACATCGTCTGCAGACCACCAGTTGAAAATCACTGTTCTATGGTAACGTCAACCTTTTGTGGACCCCTTAGACTAGAAGCAGGGCCGGCTCTGGCTTTTTTGCCGCCCCAGACAAAAAAGCCGCCGGCCGCCCCCCCCCCCCTGCGGGGAGGGGGGGAGGGCGGCCGGAGCCCTGGGAGGAGGGCGGTGAGCCCCGGCCGGGGCTCCGCTCTCCCCCCGGCGGCTGGGGGGAGGGCGGCCGGAGCCCTGGGAGGAGGGCGGCGAGCCCCGGCCGGGGCTCCGCTCTCCCCCCCGGCGGCCAGAGCGCAGGGGGCAGGGCGGCGAGAGGGCGGCAAGCCCCAGCCAGGGCTCGCCGCTCTCCCCGAGGGAGGGCGCCGGGGGGGAGGGCGGCCAGAGCGCAGGGGGAGGGCAGCGAGCCCGGCCGTGGCCCCGCTCTCCCCGGGGGCCGGAGCGCCGCGCCGCCCCCCTCCAGGTGCCGCCCCAAGCACAAGCTTGGTGGGCTGGTGCCTGGAGCCGGCCCTGACTAGAAGTCCCCAAACTGCGGTGCACGTCCCCCTGGAGGGGCACAGAGGAACATTCAATGGGTGCGGTGGGCCTGGGCCAGCCCCCACAGGGGGTAGGGAGGGAATGCCACCCAGCCCTGCCCTGGCCCCAACTTAGATGCGGCTCTGCACCTGGCCGGGGCCCAGCTTCCGGCCCCCATAATGGCCCGGCTGCAGCACCGCTCCCGGCCCCACTCCACTCCCCCCCAGCCTCACCCCCTGGCCCAGGGCTGAGGCTGAGACTGGAGGTGGGGGTGGGCTGGGAGTGGAGCTGCACCTGGCCAGGGGCCCAGCTGCTGGCCCCCACTGTGGTCTGGCTGCCGCTCCAGCCCCGCTCCTGGCCCCAGACTCACCCCCAGCCTTGGCCCCCATTTCCCCTGTCCATGTGCCCCTCCCCATTCCGAGCCGCCGCCCCGCTCCCAGCTCCAGTGGGCGCGGATGTGGTAAGGGGAGGCTTGACCCTCAAAAATATGGGGACCACTGCCTTAGACATAGTCTGTGGGACCCAGGGAACCCCGGACCACCGGCTGAAAACCACTGGTGTAGTAATGTTGCCACTCCGGCTGGAGCGCAGGCTCTCAACCCTGAGAGGTGAGAGGTTTGAGCTCCAGTCTGAGTCGCAATGTCCAAGCAACGTCTCTACAGCTCTTTGTAGTGCACTGGCATAAGTGCCATCATCACAAGCCTGTGGACTCCGGCTGAGGAGATCGTTCCCAGGTGCAGTGTAGCCACACCCTCAGGGATGGAGAGGCCACCAACTCCCTCATCCTCGTGGCTAAGAGCCTGCATCTTATTTCAAGGCTGAATGTGTCCAGCTTCAGCTTCCAGCCATTAGATACTGTTATGCCTTTACCAGCAAGACTGAAAAACCTCCTGCTACCAGTGTGTAAGTAGCTATAATCAATGATCAAGTGTCTGCTCAACCTTCTCTCACTGCAAGCCTTGTTTTCTAGCCCTGGGATCATTTTGCAGCCCCTCCTTTGAACTCGTTCCAGTATTTCCACATCTTTCTTGAAGTAAAGACACCAAAAGGGAACATAGTGTTTTAGTAGTGGTCTTACCTAAACCAGATACAGAGGCAAGATCTCTTCCTTCCTACTGCTTGATGTTCCCTTTTTCATACACCCAGGGATCAAATTGGTCCTTTAAGCCACAGCGTTGCAATGAGAGATCAGGTTGAGGCGATGATCCTGGACACATCATAGCTCAAAAAGAAGTTATGGCCTTGATGAAGAAATTATTGGATGAGTTTCTCTGGGTTGGGTTTTGCAGGAGCTCAGACTAGATGATTATAACAGCCCCTTCTGGCTTTAAAATCTATGGAAGGATGAAACGTTTGATGCTCAACTGGAATCCAGCCACTCAGAAAATGAAGCACCAACATCACATGCCAACCATCACACTAAACACCACCTTGGTGGCCCAAAGGGCCAGAAAGTCAGGGGCCCTTCCTCTGGTTACCCTCTGCTAGGGTGACCAGATAGCAAGTGGGGTGGAGGGGTACAGTTGCATATAGAAGACAAAGTCCCTAATATCGGGATGTCTGGTCACCCTACCCTCTGCCCAACAAGCTACCCTAATGTCATTAATATGTGTTTCCTGTATGCCCACCATGCCAGGTACGGCTGCTCCAAAGCACTGAATATCAAACACCTCCTGGTGTTGGTCCTCCATGGGACCACAGTGTAAATAAAATAAATAAATAGAGATATCCTATCTCCTAGAACTGGAAGGGACCCTGCAAGGTCATCAAGTCCAGCCCCCTGCCTTCACGAGCAGGATCAAGTACTGATTTTGCTCTAGCTCCCTAAGTGGCCCCTTCAAGGATTGGGGTCATAACCCTGGGTTCAGCAGGCCAATGCTCAAACCACTGAGCTATCCTTCCCCCCTGTCTTATAGATAATGTGTGTGTTTGTGTGTAAGATCCCAAATTGCAAAACAAGTCACCTATGACATCAAGTGAGAAGGCAAGAAGGTAGATGCGATGTTTCATATTTACACTAAATATTTATGCTCTAATTCAACCTGAAGCCATTGAGCTTAAAGTAGGAATCAGTGTGAAGAAATTCTATGGCCTCTGTAATGAAGGAGGTCAGACTACATGGTCATAATGATCCTAATTGGTCTTAAGACCTATGACTTGGATCCTCACCTTGAATCAAAATAGCACTCCAGTACAGGATCTGGCCCCACGGACTCCAGTGGGGCTATGGCCAATTTATACCAGCTGGGGATCTGGCCCATTGACAGGATGGGCCCACTGGTTTGACCCAGTGTGGCAACTCCTGTGCAGCGTTGCAAAGCCCACACAATTCAAAAATCATGAATCAGGCCCCCAAAATCATGAGATTGGCATAAACATCATGAGATTTTAAAAAAACTCGTTGGGTTTTTTCTTTGCTGTCCGGGGTTTGAACATTTTACGCTGCACTAGGGTCACGTTTATAACCTTTTCTAGAAAACAAAAGCGGAGAGTCTCATCAAACCACTTGACTCCGGGAGTGAGAAGGAAGAATTAGGCCATGTCTACACTTACATGTGGTGAAGACGCTCTATGCCGACGGGAAAGAGCTCTCCCGTCAGCATAAAAAACCACTCCTGCAAGCAGCATAAACTATGTCGGGAGGAAAAATTCTCCCACCAAAATAGCACAGTGCACACTAGCGCTTATGTCAGTGTAACTTATGTTGCTCAGGGGTGGAATATTCACACCCTTGAGCGACATAACTTTTGCCGACATAGGCAGTAGTGTAGACATAGCTTACATAATAATTCCATATGGTAATAAGCAACACCATTAGGGGAGTTGTACCACTTCAATTATATCAACACAAAGTGCCCGGGCGACTTAGGAACCTACTTCTCATTTTCAAATGTGTGCTCCAGGCCAACGACCACTGGGGTTGTGACCTGTTTCCTACGGCCTGACCTTGCTCAGCCTTTCTTGAGTCTCAAAAACCTGGGATTGCTGCAGAATGAAAAAGTGAGTATGAAACTCTGGGCTACAGCAGGGTGTGGTGGAGCAATGATTAAGAGGGAATGAGGGTGTCATGGGGAGAAGGAGGAATGGGAGGGTCTAGGGGAGGAGAAGGAAGAAATTGGCTCTCACTGCAATCGCGTTATCAGGGCTTGGAACAACGAGGTGTGCAGTGCCCAGCCCAGCATACAGTATAAATACAGTGCTCAGCCTTGCCATCTCCCACTGAGCGTGCCAGACCAGAAACAACTCCGCTCCAGAGAGAGTAAAGACGCAAAGATGAAGGTGTCGTACGTGGCCGCTATCCTCATAGGGCTCCTCTCCCTGGCGAGCACCAGACCAGCTCCATTGGTGAGATGATGTACTTATTATTTGTATTACAGCAGCACTTAGAGGGTCCGTCTGAAATCAGGACCCCGTTTTGCTGGGTGTTACCCTGACACAGGAGAGACAGTCCCTGCCCACACTCTGGTGAGGATTTACTGTGCCGGGTGTTCAACAGACACAGTGAGGGACAGACCTGGACCCAACTGGAATCAGGGCCCCTTATGCCAGGTGCTGCACAGACACACCATGAGGGCAGCTCTGCAAAACTGGCCTATGTTTGGGCAGGATACCAGACTAAGGGGCCCATTCCTCCGTTTCAACCCTGGCAGGATATCAGGCTACACTGGCCCATCGGGAGCAGCAGTTCTTAAGTTACTGCATGACTTGACCTCTGGTAGCCTGGGGGTGGGGGCTGAACAGCATGCACTCCTAACTTTTCTTTCTGTTGTTACAGAAAAACCAGTTGTGGTCCGTGGTGAGTACCAGCTGTCCTCTCGGCTATCAGACTTTCACGCTTTGCCTCAGCCGTATCCTACATCGCTGCTCACTAACAGCACAACCATTTGCTGGCAAAATCTTCTAGGCAACTGCCCTCCTGCCCTGCCTTATCCATTAATCTGGCTTGGTGAAACAAATTATGCAGCCTTGGGATGTCTGGTTTTATTCTGAGGATTATCTATAAATTTCCAGGATTGGATAGAATGATGTTAGGAGCAGGGCCAGGCTGTTCTAAATCGCCCATAGACCTACTGGAGTCGATGAGGCCACCTCCCCCAGATGTAAATTGTCTGTAGCTCCATTTGGTGATGGATAATCAGGAAGGGGCCTCTAGAAGTTACCGTAATACACATAATAAATACCCCTCATTTTACAGGGCTTTGGTAGCTTCCATAACGACAAAGTGGGCGATAGCAGCTTTAATGACAACAGCATAAATATCAGTGATCCCCTCCTCACGTCATGTAGCTTTATACATATCAGGGCAATAAAGCCTGCTCCAGCTGGTTTCTTGTCTGGTAAAGATTACCAAGCAAGGAGCATTTCCCAGAGTTTTTTCATGCTACAAAGGCAATTTAGAAATGCCACCTGCTGCAGGGGGCTTATGGACATCTCCGCAGGCTTATGGCAGGTTGATCACCTCTGCCACAATTCCCCTGCATAGCTATAAATACGCCACAAGCGGATTTCCAATATCACTCAGAAGACACTGCTGCTTGGAGCAACTTCAGAAGGTCCCCATCCCATGTGAACACAGAGTAGGTTACAGGAGGCTTATGGGAGATTGCTAGGGGCTGATGGGAGGTTGACAACTCACCGTTCCCTTGGGCGCCCACGAAATATCTCAAGGAGGGGATTTCTGTAATCACACACACTGCACGGCACCTAGAAACCAGGCTAGATGGACTCATTTCTCTGCCCCAGCTGAAGCAGGGATATCAAGATAGACTGGCCCATTGTTCTGGCCCATTGTTCTGATCAGGTGTGGGAATTCTTTAGTTACACAGTGATAACCCAAGAGACCCTGGTGGGGAGTTGAACAGTACGCGTTGCTAACTTTTCCTTCTGTTGGAGCAGAACAACCAGTTCTGGTCAGTAATGACTATCAGCAATCATCTTTGCTATTGGACTATCGTGCTTTTCCTCAAGGGCATCCTGAATCACTGCTCACTAACAACCGAATCCTTTGCTGGCAAAATTATCTAGGCAACTGACTTCCTGCTCCTCTTTACCCCATCAGCCAGATAGGGGTAACAAATTTGCAGCATTGGGATGTTGCAGCTTTACCAAGAACTATCTCTTGGTTGAGTCCAGTCCCTAGTTGATGTAAATTTGCTGTAGCTTCATTGGAATCAATGGGGCCAAGTTCCCACTGGTGCAAATTGTCCAGAGAAGCACTGGAATCAATACGCCACATCCCCAGATGCCATAAATTGTCCATGGCCCACTGGGTCGATGGAATATCCATTGGAGCTCTATAGGTGTTACCACAATACACATAATAAACATTCCCCATCTTGCAGGTCTCCGGTAGCGTAGACACCGGCAATGTGGGCGATGGCAGCTTTGACGACAACAGTGTAAGTACTAGAGATTACTTGGCAACAGTCCTAGGAACTCAGGGTAAATTGTGCCCTATCAAGAATACCTTAGCTCACTCCTTTCCTATTAAAATAAATTTGCCTCATGTCATCTGAGTGGGAATAACATGTGGCTTGTTTTTGTGGAATAATAAAGGAGACCTAGATATCTCTGAATAAGAAACCTTGTTAGCTGTGGGAGGATCTCAGCATAGTATAATACCAAAATGTTACAGTAGCACAAGGGGATATTACCTATGTCTATGGCATTGATCAGGCCAGCACTGGAATACTGGACCTTTTAGGAGCTAGGATTGGGGCACCCATTCCTCTGTTGCGGCCCAGGGAGGGACATCAGAGTAGATTGGCCTATTGGTCTGATCTAGTGTGGCTATTCTGTAGTTACTAAATGGTATAACCTCTGCTACCCTGGTGGGGAGTTGAACAATGTGCATTCCTAACTTCTCTTTCTGTTGTAGCAAAACAACCAATTCTGGTCAGTGGTGAGTATCAGCCGTTATCTTTGGTATCGGACTATCATGCTTTGCCACAATAGTATTCTGTATCACTGCTCACTAACAGCCCATCCCTCTGTTGGCACAACCCTCAACGCAACTGCCATCCTGACCCCTTCTATCCCATCAGTCTGGCTTTGTATAACAAATTTGCAGCGTTGGGATGTCGGAGCTTTACCATGCATTATCTCTTGGTTTCCACCAGTGAATGAGAATGATTTTGGAGCAGATGCCCAGTTCATATAAATTTGCCGTAGTTTCATAGGAATCAACGGGGCCATGTTCCCACTGCTGTAAAATGTCCAGAGAAGCACTGGAATCAATACACCACATCCCCAGATGCTATAAATTGTTCATGGCCCCAATAGGTCGATGGAATATCCTTTGGAGCCCTATAAGTGTTACCACAATACACATAATAAACATTCCCCATCTTGCAGGTCTCCGGTAGCGTAGACACCGGCAACGTGGGTGACGGCAGTTTTGACGACAACAGCGTAAGTACTAGACATTACTTCTCCATGCTATGTAGCTTCACACAGATCAAGTGAACAGACCTCGTTTCAGCTAGTTTGATATTCGTTAAGATTTTCCTTTGAGGAGCATTGGCTGCGTTTGCCCATGTTGCAAAGGCAGCATGGAAAGTCCTCCCACTCCACAGAGCTTATGAACATCTCCAGAGGCTTATAGCAGGTTGACCTCCTCTCCCACAGCCCCCAGGTAGGGTGACCAGATGTCCCAATTTTATAAAGACAGTCCCGATTTTTGGATCTTTTTCTTATATAGGTTTCAAAGTAGCAGCCGTGTTAGTCTGTATCCGCAAAAAGAACAGGAGTACTTGAGGCACCTTAGAGACTAACAAATTTGTTTCAGCATAAGCTTCCGTGGGCTACCGCTCACTTCTTCGGATGCATAGACTGGAACACACAGACAGAAGATATTTATACATACAGAGAACATGAAAAGGTGGCAGTATGCTTACTGGCCTGTTACAGTTGGTAGTCGTACTGCCACATTTTCATGTTCTTTGTATGTATAAATATCTTCTGTCTGTGTGTTCCAGTCTATGCATCCGAAGAAGTGAGCGGTAGCCCACGAAAGCTTATGGTGAAATAAAGTTGTTAGTCTCTAAGGTGCCACAAGTACTCCTGTTCTTTTTTCTTATATAGGCTTCTATTACCCTGCAACCCCTGTCCCGATTTTTCACACTTGCTGTGTGGTCACCCTATCCCCGGAGTAGCAATGAGGCATGCCAGAAGAGGCTTTTTGATATCACTCAGGAGGCACTTCTGCTGGGAGTTACCTCAGGAGGTCCCTAGGGGAACACATATTTTGGAGGTTTATATGAGATTGCCAGGGTTGATGGGAGGTTGTCATCTCCACCATTACTTTGGGTACCCATGAAATATCCTGTAAGAGGGTCTTTGACATCATCCACAAGACATTGCACATGGGAGATATCCCAACAGTTTTTGCATAAATGCCCATCCCCACTGGGGGCCTCATGAGAATTTCTCCTGGCCTCATGGGAGGATGATCTCTTCTCCTACATGGATAGACATGAAGCGTCCCACAGTTCCGTTGAGCACCCACGAAATCACACGGAATGCAGTGCTCTTGGAAACAGTCCGAGGAACTCAGGGTAAATTGTGCCCTATCAAGAATACCTTAGCTCACTCCTTTCCTATTAAAATAAATTTGCCTCATGTCATCTGAGTGGGAATAACATGTGGCTTGTTTTTGTGGAATAATAAAGGAGACCTAGATATCTATGAATAAGAAACCTTGTTAGATGTGGGAGGATCTCAGCATAGTATAATACCAAAATGTTACAGTAGCACAAGGGGTTATTACCTATGTCTATGGCATTGATCAGGCCAGCACTGGAATACTGGACCTTTTAGGAGCTAGGATTGGGGCACCCATTCCTCTGTTGCGGCCCAGGGAGGGACATCAGAGTAGATTGGCCTATTGGTCTGATCTAGTGTGGCTATTCTGTAGTTACTAAATGGTACAACCTCTGCTACCCTGGTGGGGAGTTGAACAATGTGCATTCCTAACTTCTCTTTCTGTTGTAGCAAAACAACCAATTCTGGTCAGTGGTGAGTATCAGCCGTTATCTTTGCTATCGGACTATCATGCTTTGCCACAATAGTATTCTGTATCACTGCTCACTAACAGCCCAACCTTTTGTTGGCACAACCCTCAATGCAACTGCCATCCTGACTTCTTCTATCCCATCATTCTGGCTTTGTATAACAAATTTGCAGCATTGGGATGTTGGAGCTTTACCAAGGATTATCACTTGGTTTCCATCAGTGAATGAGAATGATTTTGGGGCAGATGCGCAGTTCATATAAATTTGCCATAGTTTCATGGGAATCAACGCAGCCATGTTCCCACTGCTGTAAAATGTCCAGAGAAGCACTGGAATCAATACACCACATCCCCAGTTGCTATAAATTGTCCATGGCCCCAATAGGTCGATGGAATATTCGTTGGAGCCCTATAGGTGTTACCACAATACACATAATAAATATTCCCCCTTTTGCAGGAATCTGGTAGCGTAAAGACCGGCAACGTGGGTGACGGCAGCTTTGACGACAACAGCGTAAGTACCAGAGATTACCTCTCCATGCTATGTAGCTTCACACACATCAGTGAATGGAGCCCGTTACAGCTAGTTTCATGTCTGGTAATGTTTGATTTTGAGGAGCATTGACTGCGTTTGTCCATGTTGTGAACACAGCATGGAAAATCCACCAACTCCACAGGGCTTATGAAAATCTCCAGACGCTTATAGCAAGTAGACCTCCCCTCCCACAGTCCCCGGGGTAGCAATGAGGCATGCCAGAAGAGGCTTGTTCATATCACTCGGAAAGCTCTTCTGCTGGGAGCTATCCCAGAGGGTCCCAGGTAAACACATATTTGGGAGGCTTATATGAGATTGCCAGCATTGATGGGAGGTTGTCCTGTCCACAATTCCTTTGGCCACCTATGAAATATCTTGGAAAAGGTTCTTTGACATCACCCACAATGCATTGCACCTGGGAGATGTCCCAAGAGTTTTGGGATACATGCCCGTCCCCTCTGGGGGCCTCATCTGTTTCCCATGTCCTCATGGGAGTATGACCTCTTCTTTTACAAGTCCACTGGAGAGGTGTGAAGTGTCCCACAGTTCCTTCGGGCTCCCACTAAATTTCTCACAAGAGATCCTTCCAAAATCACACGGAATGCACTGTTCTTGGCAACAGTCCTAGGAACTCATGGTATATTGTGTGCTATCAAGAATACCTTGGCTGACTCCTTTGCTATTAGATTAAATTTGCTTCATGTCATCTGAGTGGGAATAACATGTGGCTTGTTTCTTGTGGAATAATAAAGGAGACCTAGATATCTGTGAATAAGAAACCCACTTAGCTGTGAGGGGATCTCAGGATAGGATAAGAGCTAAAGTTGTAAAGTAGAACCAAGGAGATATTACCTATGTCTATGGCGTTGATCAGCCCAGAACTGGAATATTGGACTTTTTAGGAGCTGGGATTAGGGGCGCCCATTCCTCTGTTGCTGCCCAGGGAGGGGCATCAGGGAAATTGGCTTACTGATCTGATCTGGTGTGGATATTCTGAAGTTTCTGGATGGTACAATCTCTGCTACCCTGGTGGGGACTTGAACAGTATGATTCCTAACTTGTCTTTCTGTTATAGCAAAACAACCAATTCTGGTCAGTGGTGAGTATCAGCCGTTATCTTTCCTATCGGACTATCATGCTTTGCCTCAATAGTATTCTGTATCTCTGCTCACTAACAGCCTAACCCTTTGTTGGTACAACCCTCAACGCAACTGCCATCCTGACTTCTTCTATCCCATCATTCTGGCTTTGTATAACAAATTTGCAGCATTGGGTTGTCGGAGCTTTACCAAGGATTATCACTTGGTTTCCACCAGTGAATGAGAATGATTTTGGGGCAGATGCCCAGTTAATATAAATTTGCCATAGTTTCATAGGAATCAATGGGGCCATGTTCCCACTGCTGTAAAATGTGCAGAGAAGCACTGGAATCAATACTCCACATCCCCAGATGCTGTAAATTGTTCATGGCCCCAGAGGGTAGATGGAATATCGCTGGAGCCCTACAGGTTTTACCACAATACACGTAATAAATATTCCCCATCTTGCAGGTCTCTGGTAGCGTGGACACCGGCAATGTGGGCGACGGCAGCTTTGACGACAACAGCGTAAGTACCAGAGATTACCTCTCCATGCTATGTAGCTTCACACAGACCAGGTGAATGGGCCCCGTTTCAGCTAGTCTCATATCTGGTAACGTTTGCCTTCGAGGAGCATTGGCTGCATTTTCCGCATGTTGCAAAGGCAGCATGGAAAGTCCTCCCACTCCACAGGGCTTATGAAAATCTCTAGAGGCTTATAGCAGGTTGACCTCCCTCTCCCACAATACCCTGGTGTACGGGGTCGGATTCACCCCTGTGGGACCTCCTGCTGGTTATCCTGGGAATTAGTTGAATCCAGCCTGGAGCGCCCTCTGCTGGTCGGTGATCCGGCTTGTCGTTACTAGCCCCCATGTCCCTCTTAGTACCCCGGTGCCTCTGGCATACCCACACATGCTGGGTCTCCCCTCCCAGGGGAACCCCCACCCACTAATCCCACCTCGCCTCAGAATAAGGTTACTGCCAGTCACCATCTAGCCCCACTCCCTGGAGCAGACTGCAGTATCAACCACTCATCACAGACAAGCTTGGGTTTGGACCTGCTGCCTTGGCCTACCTCTGGGCTGCTCTCTGCAACACCCAGTACCTTTGGCCCTATACTAGGCCACTCCCCAGCTCTTCTGCCTATCCCCAGGCCTGCTGCACTCAGGTACCCTGTCCCAAGCTCCCTGCAGCCAGGCCCTCCTCTCTCTGAGTGCAGGGAGAGACTTCTGAGCTCCTGGCTCCCAGCCTCTTTATACAGCCCAGCTGGGCTCTGATTGCGGCGTGGCCCAGCTGCAGCTGCTTCCCCAATTAGCCCAGCTTTTAGAGCTAAAGCTTTCAAACCCTCCTAGGCCACTTTTTAAACCCCTCAGGGCAGGAGCAGGTATCCACCCCGCTACACCGGGTTAATAATGAGACATGCCAGATGAGGCTTTTTGATATCACTCAGAAGGCACTGCTGCTGGGGGCTACCTCAGTGGGTCCCCATGTGAACACATACTTGGGAGGTTTATATGAGATTGCCAGGCTTGATGGGAGGTTGTCCAGTCCACAATTCCTTTGGGCACCTATGAAATTTCCTGTAAGAGGGTCTTTGACCTCACCCACAATGCACTACACCTGGGAGTGCATTGTGAGTAATGTCAAAGACCCTCTTACAAGCTATTTCATGGTTGCCGCATGAGAATTTCCCATGGCCTAATGGGAGGATGATCTCTTCTTCTAAAAGTCCACTGAAGAGGAATGGGGTGTCCCTCAGTTTTATCAAGGACTATCAGGGTTGGAAGGGACCTCAGGAGGTCAAATAGTCGAATCCCCTGCTCAAGGCAGGACCAATCCCCAACTAAATCATCCCAGCCAGGGCTTTGTCAAGCCGGGCCTTAAAAACCCTTAATGAAGGAGATTCCACCACCTCCCTAGGAAACCCATTCCAGTGCTTCACCACCACCCTCCTAGTGAAAAACTTTTTCCCAATATCCAATCTAAACCTCCCCCACTGCAATCTGAGACTATTACACCTTGTTCTGTCATCTGGTACCACTGAGAACAGTCTAGATCCATCCTCTTTGGAACCCCCCTTCAGGTAGTTGAAAGCAGCTATCAAATCCCCCTTCATTCTTCTTTTCTGCAGACTAAATAATCCCGGTTCCCTCAGCCTCTCCTCATAAATCATGTGCTCCAGCCCCCTAATCATTTTTGTTGCCCTGCACTGGACTCTTTCCATTTTTTCCACAACCTTCTTGTAGTGTGGGGCCCAAAACTGGACACAGGACTCCAGATGAGGCCTCACCAATGCCGAACAGAGGGGAATGATCACATCCCTCGATCTGCTGGCAATGCTCCTACTTATACAGCCCAAGATGCCATTAGGCTTCTTGGCAACAAGGGTAGGAGCCTTGCCTTATAAGAGGCTTATTCAAAGTGATACAGGATACAAAAGTGAGATCTTGGAAGAAAGTTGCCATTTTCATAATGTAATCAAAAAACTGTAATGATAAATAATAATAGTGTGTAATAAGCATGTTATAAAAACAAAATTTATATTTCAAGATCATTGCTTTTATAATTTATACTCAGGTAAAGGAGAAAATCCCTGAACATATTCATTTTTAGGAGGGGGTTTGCGAGATTTGACATTTTAGTGAAGGGGTTCACAGGATGTTAAATCTCTCACAAGAGACCCCTACAAAATCACAGGGAATGCACTGCTCTTGGCAACAGTGCTAGGAACTGAGGCTAAATTGTGTCCTATCAAGGATAGCTTGGCTGACTCCTTTGCTATTAGCTTAAATTTGCATCATGTCTCCTCAATGGGAATAACATGTGGCTTGTTTCTTGTGGAAAAATAAAGCAGACCCAGATATCTGTGAATAAGAAACCTACTTCGCTGTGAGAGGAACTCAGCTTAGTATTAGAGCTAAAGTTGTAAAGTAGCACCCAGGAGATATTACCTGTGTCTACGGCGTTGATAAGGCCAGAACTGGAATACTGGGCCTTTTAGGAGTAAGACAGAGGGGCCCATTCCTCTGCTCCAGCCTCGAGAGGGTCATCAGGGTAGATTGGCCTATTGGTGTGATGTGGTGTGGCTATTCTGAAGTTTCTGGATGGTACAACCTCTGCTACCCTGGTGGGGAGTTGAACAATGTGCATTCCTAACTTCTCTTTCTGTTGTAGCAAAACAACCAATTCTGGTCAGTGGTGAGTATCAGCCGTTATCTTTGCTATCGGACTATCATGCTTTGCCTCAATGGTATTCTGTATCATTGCTCACTAACAGCCGCACCCTTTGTTGGCACAACCCTCAATGCAACTGCCATCCTGACCCCTTTTGCCCCATCAGTCTGGCTTTGTATAACAAATTTGTAGCCTTGGGATGTCGGAGCTTTACCAAGCATTATCTCTTGGTTTCCACCAGTGGATGAGAATGATTTTGGGGCAGATCCCCAGTTCATGTAAATTTGCCATAGTTTCATAGGAATTAACGGGGCCATGTTCCCACTGCTGTAAAATGTCCAGAGAAGCACTGGAATCAATACACCACATCCCCAGATGCTATAAATTGTCCATGGCCCCAATAGGTCGATGGAATATCCGTTGGAGCCCTGTAGGTGTTACCACAATACACATAATAAACATTCCCCCTTTTGCAGGAATCTGGTAGCGTAAAGACCGGCAACGTGGGTGACGGCAGCTTTGACGACAACAGCGTAAGTACCAGAGATTACCTCTCCATGCTATGTAGCTTCACACACATCAGTGAATGGAGCCCGTTACAGCTAGTTTCATGTCTGGTAACGTTTGCTTTTGAGGAGCATTGTCTGCATTTGTCCATGTTGTGAACGCAGCACGGAAAGTCCACCAACTCCACAGGGCTTATGAAAATCTCCAGACGCTTATAGCAAGTAGACCTCCCCTCCCACAGTCCCCGGGGTAGCAATGAGGCATGCCAGAAGAGGCTTGTTCATATCACTCGGAAAGCTCTTCTGCTGGGAGCTATCCCAGAGGGTCCCCAGGTAAACACATATTTGGGAGGCTTATATGAGATTGCCAGCATTGATGGGAGGTTGTCCTGTCCACAATTCCTTTGGCCACCCATGACATATCTTGGAAAAGGGTCTTTGACATCACCCACAATGCATTGCACCTGGGAGATATCCTAAGAGTTTTGGGATACATGCCCGTCCCTGCTGGGGGCCTCATCTGTTTCCCATGACGTCACGGGAGTATGACCTCTTCTTCTACAAGTCCACTGGAGAGGCATGAAGTGTCCCACAGTTCCTTCGGGCTCCCACTAAATTTCTCGCAAAAGATCCTTCCAAAATCACACGGAATGCACTGTTCTTGGCAACAGTCCTAGGAACTCAGGGTACATTGTGTACTATCAAGAATACCTTGGCTGACTCCTTTGCTATTAGTGAAATGTGCTTCACGTCATCTGAGTGGGAATAACGTGTGGCTTGTTTCTTGTGGAATAATAAAGGAGACCCAGATATCTGTGAATAAGAGACCTACTTAGCTGTGAGGGGATCTCAGGATAGGATAAGAGCTAAAGTGTTTGAGTTACACACAGGAGTTATTACCTATGTCTATTGCATTGATAAGGCCACCGCTGGAATACTGGACCTTTTAGGAGCTAGGAATTGGGGGCGCCCATTCCTCTGTTGCTGCCCAGGGAGGGGCATCAGGGTAGATTGGCCTCTTGGTCTGATCTGGTGTGGATATTCTGAAGTTTCTGGATGGTACAATCTCTGCTACCCTGGTGGGGAGTTGAACAATGTGCATTCCTAACTTGTCTTTCTGTTGTAGCAAAACAACCAATTCTGGTCAGTGGTGAGTATCAGCCGTTATCTTTCCTATCGGACTATCATGCTTTGCCTCAATTGTATTCTGTATCGCTGCTCACTAACAGCCCAACCCTTTGTTGGTACAACCCTCAATGCAACTGCCATCCTTACCCCTTTTGCCCCATCAGTCTGGCTTTGTATAACAAATTTGCAGCATTGGGATGTCGGAGCTTTACCAAGCATTATCTCTTGGTTTCCACCAGTGAATGAGAATGATTTTGGGGCAGATGCCCAGTTCATATAAATTTGCCATAGTTTCATAGGAATCAACGGGGCCATGTTCCCACTGCTGTAAAATGTGCAGAGAAGCACTGGAATAAATACATCACATCTCCAGATGCTATAAATTGTCCATGGCCCCAATAGGTCGATGGAATATCCGTTGGAGCCCTGTAGATGTTACCACAATACACATAATAAACATTCCCCCTTTTGCAGGAATCTGGTAGCGTAAAGACCGGCAACGTGGGTGACGGCAGCTTTGACGACAACAGCGTAAGTACCAGAGATTACCTCTCCATGCTATTTAGCTTCACACACACCAGTGAATAGAACCCGTTTCAGCTAATCTCATATCTGGTAACGTTTGCCTTTGAGGAGCATTGGCTGAATTTTCCGCATGTTGCGAAGGCAGCATGGAAAGTCCTCCCACTCCACAGGGCTTATGAAAATCTCTAGAGGCTTATAGCAGGTTGACCTCCCTCTCCCACAATACCCTGGTGTACGGGGTCGGATTCACCCCTGCGGAACCTCCTGCTGGTTATCCTGGGAATTAGTTGAATCCAGCCCGAAGCGCCCTCTGCAGGTTGGTGTTCTGGCTTGTCGTTACTAGCCCCCGTGTCCCTCTTAGGACCCCGGTGCCCCTGGCATACCCACACATGCTGGGTCTCCCCTCCCAGG
Organism: Chrysemys picta bellii; assembly: GCF_011386835.1. NCBI lineage: Eukaryota > Metazoa > Chordata > Testudines > Emydidae > Chrysemys > Chrysemys picta. The sequence continues at coordinate 11,561 of NW_027053161.1, read as the reverse complement.
GGAACCCCCACCCACTAATCCCACCTCGTCTCAGAAGAAGGTTACTGCCAGTCACCATCTAGCCCCACTCCCTGGGGCAGACTGCAGTATCAACCACTCATCACAGGCAAGTTTGCATTTGGACCTGCTGCCTTGGCCTACCTCTGGGCTGCCCTCTGCAACCCCCAGTACCTTTGGCCCAATGCTAGGCCGCTCCCCAGCTCTTCTGCCTATCCCCAGCCCTGCTGCACTCAGGTACCCTGTCCCAAGCTCCCTGCAGCCAGGCCCTTCTCTCTCTGAGTGCAAGGAGAGACTTCTGAGCTCCTGGCTCCTAGCCTCTTTATACAGGCCAGCTGGGCTCTGATTACGGCGTGGCCCAGCTGCAGCTGCTTCCCCAATTAGCCCAGCTTTTAGAGCTAAAGCTTTCAAGCCCTCCCAGGCCACTTTTTAAACCCCTCAGGGCAGGAGCGGGTATCCACCCCGCTACACCGGGTTAATAATGAGACATGCCAGATGAGGCTTTTTGATATCACTCAGAAGGCACTTCTGCTGGGAGCTACCTCAGTGGGTCCCCATTTGAACACATATTTGGGAGGTTTATATGAGATTGCCAGGCTTGATGGGAGGTTGTCCTGTCCACAATTCCTTTGGGCACCCATGAAATTTCCTGTAAGAGGGTCTTTGACCTCACCCACAATGCACTACACCTGGGAGTGCATTGTGAGTAATGTCAAAGACCCTCTTACACGCTATTTCATGGTTGCCTCATGAGAATTTCCCATGGCCTAATGGGAGGATGATCTCTTCTTCTAAAAGTCCACTGGAGAGGAATGGGGTGTCCCTCAGTTCCTTTGGGCAACCACTAAATCTCTCACAAGAGACCCCTATGAAAACACAGGGAATGCACTGCTCTTGGCAACAGTGCTAGGAACTCAGGGTAAATTGTGTCCTATCAAGGATAGCTTGGCTGACTCCTTTGCTATTAGCTTAAATTTGCATCATGTCTCCTGAGTGGGAATAACATGTGACTTGTTTCTTGTGGAAAAATAAAGCAGACCCAGATATCTCTGAATAAGAAACCTACTTAGCTGTGAGAGGAACTCAGCTTAGTGTTAGAGCTAAAGTTGTAAAGTAGCACCAAGGAGATATTACCTATGTCTCCGGCGTTGATCAGGCCAGAACTGGAATACTGGGCCTTTTAGGAGTAAGACTGAGGGGCCCATTCCTCTGCTTCAGCCTTGAGAGGGTCATCAGGGTAGATTGGCCTATTGGTCTGATCTGGTGTGTCTATTCTGAAGTTTCTGGATGGTAAAACCTCTGCTACCCTGGTGGGGACTTGAACAATGTGCATTCCTAACTTGTCTTTCTGTTGTAGCAAAACAACCAATTCTGGTCAGTGGTGAGTATCAGCCGTTATCTTTGCTATCGGACTATCATGCTTTGCCTCAATGGTATTCTGTATCGCTGCTCACTAACAGCCCAACCCTTTGTTGGTACAACCCTCAACGCAACTGCCATCCTGACCCCTTTTGCCCCATCAGTCTGGCTTTGTATAACAAATTTGCAGCCTTGGGATTACTGAGCTTTACCAAGCATTATCTCTTGGTTCCACCAGTGGCTGAGAATGATTTTGGGGCAGATGCGCAGTTCATATAAATTTGCCATAGTTTCACAGGAATCAACGGGGCCATGTTCCCACTGCTGTAAAATGTCCAGAGAAGCACTGGAATCAATACACCACATCCCCAGATGCTATAAATTGTCCATGGCCCCAATAGGTCGATGGAATATCCGTTGGAGCCCTATAGGTGTTACCACAATACACATAATAAACATTCCGCCTTTTGCAGGAATCTGGTAGCGTAAAGACCGGCAACGTGGGTGCCGGCAGCTTTGACGACAACAGCGTAAGTACCAGAGATTACCTCTCCATGCTATGTAGCTTCACACACATCAGTGAATGGAGCCCGTTACAGCTAGTTTCATGTCTGGTAACGTTTGCTTTTGAGGAGCATTGACTGCATTTGTCCATGTTGTGAACACAGCATGGAAAGTCCACCAACTCCACAGGGCTTATGAAAATCTCCAGAGGCTTATAGCAGGTAGACCTCCTCTCCCACCGTCCCCGGGGTAGCAATGAGGCATGCCAGAAGAGGCTTGTTCATATCACTCGGAAAGCTCTTCTGCTGGGAGCTATCCCAGTGGGTCCCCAGGTAAACACATATTTGGGAGGCTTCTATGAGATTGCCAGCATTGATGGGAGGTTGTTCTGTCCACAATTCCTTTGGCCACCCATGAAATATCTTGGAAAAGGGTCTTTGACATCACCCACAATGCATTGCACCTGGGAGAATAACATGTGGCTTGTTTCTTGTGGAATAATAAAGGAGACCCAGATATCTGTGAATAAGAAACCTACTTAGCTGTGAGGGGATCTCAGCATAGTATAAGAGCTAAAGTGTTTGAGTTTCACCAAGGAGATATTACGTATGTCTATGGCATTGATCATGCCAGCACTGAAGTAGTGGGCATTTTGGGGAGATAGTAATAGGGGCACCCATTCCTCTGGTCCAGCCCCGGGAGGATCAGGGTAGATTGGACTATTGGTCTGATCTGGTGTGGCTATTCTGAAGTTACTAGATGCTACAACCACTGCTACCCTGGTGGGGACTTGAACAATGTGCATTCCTAACTTGTCTTTCTGTTGTAGCAAAACAACCAATTCTGGTCAGTGGTGAGTATCAGCCGTTATCTTTGCTATCGGACTATCATGCTTTGCCTCAATGGTATTCTGTATCTCTGCCCACTAACAGCCAAACCCTTTGTTGGCACAACCCTCAACGCAACTACCCTCCTGACCCCTTTTATCCCATCAGTCTGGCTTTGTATAAAAATTTGCAGCATTGGGATGTCAGAGCTTTACCAAGGATTATCTCTTCATTTTCACGAATGGATGAGAATTATTTTGGGGCGGATCCCCTGTTGATGTAAATTTGCCGTAGTTTCATAGGTTTCAATGGGGCCATGTTCCCACTACTGTAGATTGTCCAGAGAAGCACTGGAATCAATACGCCATATCCCAGAAATTGTCCCTGCCCCCCCAGGTCGATGGAATATCGGTTGATCACTGTAACGGTGCGGGGCTCACCCCTGCGATGCCTCCTTCTGGTCGAATTGGGAATTAAATTTCCAGCTGTCGGATTGCCCTCTGCCGGCCGATGTCCCTGTTGCCGCTTGGACCCCGTGTCCCTCCTGGACCCCGGTGCCCCTTTCCACGGGGTGCTGCCCCATGGCAGTAACCTCACAGTTTGGGGGTCTCCCCCTTCCATGGGGCCATGTTCCCACTGCTGTAAATTGTGTAGAGAAGCACTGGAATCAATACTCCACATCCCCAGATGCTGTAAATTGTTCATGGCCCCAGAGGGTAGATGGAATATCGCTGGAGCCCTACAGGTTTTACCACAATACACATAATAAATATTCCCCATCTTGCAGGTCTCTGGTAGCGTGGACACCGGCAACGTGGGCGACGGCAGCTTTGACGACAACAGCGTAAGTAGCAGAGATTACCTCTCCATGCTATGTAGCTTCACACAGACCAGGTGAATGGGCCCCGTTTCAGCTAGTTTCATGTCTGTCAAACTTTGCCTGTGAGGAGCATTGGCTGCATTTTTCCATGTTGTAAAGGGAGCATGGGAAGTCCTCTTACTCCACAGGGGTTATGAAAATCTCCAGAGGCTTATAGTAGGTTGATGTCCCTCTCCAACAGTCAGCAGGGTAGCAATGAGACATACCAGAGGAGACCTTTTGATATCACTCAGTAGGCACTTCTACTGGGAGCTACCTCAGGGGGTCCCCAGGTGAGCACATATTTGGGATGCTTATATGAGATTGCCAGGATTGATGGGATGTTGTCCTCTCCACAATTCCTTTGGGCACCCATGAAATATCTTGCAAGGGGGTCTTTGACAAACACCCACAATGCATTGCACCTGGGAGATATCCCATTAGTTTTGGGATACATCCCCATCCCCATTGGGGGCCTCATGAGAATTTCCCTAGTTACTTAATGGTACAATCTCTGCTACCTTTGTGGGGAGTTGAACATTATGCATTCCTATCTTCTCTTTCTGTTGTAGCAAAACAACCAATTCCAGCCAGTGGTGAGTATCAGCAGTCATCTTTCCTTTCTGAATAACATACTTTACGTCAAGAGTATCCTGCACCGCTGCTCACTATCAGCCTCGCCCTTTGCTTGCAAAATTCTCTAGGCAACTTCTGTCCCCCTGTATCTCATCAATTGAGTGTGGTGACACAATTAATGCAGGCTTTGGATGTATGAACTTTTGCAAGGGTTATATTCCTTTCCAGCAGTGGATGAGAATGATGTTGGGGCCAGATCCCCAGCTGATTTAAATATTCCATAGCTTTATTGAGTCATTTGATTATCAGTTGGGGACCTCTAGGTTTTACCATAATACACATAATAAATATTCGGCAACTTGCTGGGCTTCACTAGTTTCAAGAGCAACACCGTAAGTGACAACAGCTTTAAAGGCAACAGTGTAAGTGGCAGAGATTACCTCTCCATGTTTTGGCTGGTTTGTCGCGTGTTAACATTTGCCAGGTAAGGAGCATTGGCTTTGTTTTCCAATGTTGCAAAGGCACTTTGGAATCACCAGCTGCTCCAGAGGGCTTACGGGAGGTTGACATCCCTCGCCCTCCCCCGGTATCCACGATGCAGAACACAAAAAGCTTTCAGTATCACCCAGAAGGCATTGCTGCTGGGTGTTACCTCGAGCAGTCTCCTAGTGAACACACAGTAGCTCCGGGGAGGTTATGGGAGATTGCCAGGGGCGATGGGATGTTGACATCTCTACAGTTCCCTTCAGTACTCGTGTAACATCTCACAAATAGTTCCTCTGAAATCACCTGGAATTTATTGCAGCTGGGAGATGTCCCAGGAATTCTAGAATACATAATCAACTGGCAGCAGGGGCCTCATGACAATTTCCCACGGCCTTATCAGAAGATGACCTCTTCTCCCACAAGTCCAGTAGAGAGGCATGAAAGTGTCCCATAATTTCTTTTGGGTACCCATGAAATCTCTTGCAAGAGGGTCCTCTAAAATCAGCCAGAATGGAGTGCTCTTGGCAACTGTCCTAGAAAGTCAGGATAAATTGTTTACTATGAAGCATGCTTTGTCTGAGTCCTCTGCTATTACATTAAATGTGCATCAAGTCATCTGAGTGGGAATAACACATGGTTTTTTCCTTCCACAATAACAAAGGAGCCCAGATATCTATGAATCAGAAATTACCTTTGCTCTGAGGTTCTCTCACCAGAGCCTACCAACTGCAGTGTTATAGTAGCAGGGAGCTGAAGTTGATGAGGCCAACAATGGAATACGGGGCCAAACTTTCCGTTAACTTTAAATGAAGTTACATCAGTAGAGACTTGGCCCCACTATGTCTAATTCGAGTGTTCATTCTTTAGAAAGGATGTTGAGATCATTGGAGAGGGTTTCGAGAAGAGCCCTGGGATGGATTCAACGCCTGGAAAAAAAAGCATCTCAAGGTGTTTAATCTATTTAGTTTATCCAAGAGAAGGTTTAAAGATTACTTGATCCTGGCATATAATCACCTGTACTGAGGAAGAGACTTCTGATAGTAGATAGCTCTTTAATCTAGCAGAGGCATAAGAAGGCCTAATGGCTGGAAGCTGAAGCAAAATGAATTCAGATTAGAAATAAGGTGCATTTTTTAACAGGGAGGGGGATTAGCTCTTTGAACAAGTTCCTTAGGTAAGTGGTGGATTGAAGTCTTTAAGGCAAGATTAGATATCTTTCTAAAATATATGCACCAGTTCAAACTGAAGTTACGGGCTTAATGTAGAAATTATTGGGTGAGGTTCTCTGGCCTGTGTGATGCAGGAGGTCAGATTAGATGCTCATATTGGTCTCTTTTGGCCTTAAAATCTAGGATTTATTGGGGTCCCACTGTATTTTGGTCCTGATGGATGTTTCTTTTCTTCTCATCTCCCAGTACTAGGCTCCCAGAAACCCCCCACGACAACCGCCCTGATGCTTTCTGTCCCGTGCTCTCACCCATCTCAGCCTGAACATGAATAACACAGCACGCTCCAGTGGAATTTGCTTTTGCCCTGTTCAATGATTTGACTGTAGGGTGCAGTTCTTACCCTTCCGTTGCCCCTCAGATGCCTCTGCAATAATGCAAATAAACCTGATTCCACTCAGATCCTCATCTTGTGTCTTAACTGCTCTGGAACAGTGGTTTCCCAAGCTATTGAAAAGGGACCCCGTCCCACCACCATGGCAGCAGAATGAAAATTGCCCCACTCTGCAACCACAGCCTCAAAATCACTCAAAATAAACGATTATTCATGGTAGTAGCCCCAACCAAGATCAGGGCCCCGCTGCACCTGGCACACACTGTCATGTAGAGAGCGACGGCCCCTACTCCATGGGAGGCTATGCCGAGTGCTGCACAGACACACAGTGAGGAACAGTCCCTGATCTGAGCCTCGATATTTGTGCAGTCTGTCGGGCAGAAATGACTCGGTGAGGTTCTCTGGCCCGTGTTATGCAGAAAGTCAGACGAGATGATCACAATGGTCCCTTCTGGACTTTCAGAATCTTCCAACTCTTATTTGACTTTTAATTTTACACTGCGCCATCTCCATGCCCCGAAGATGTCCTTGCGCCAGACCCAGCAACAAGTCTCCTTCCCAAGGCAATGACACCAATGGGGGAGAGTTGTTCCCAGAAAAGCCCCAACTGGGGAGATATCAGTATCTACTCAATGGTGAGTCTGTTGTGAGTGGAAACTCCCATGGGGCACCAGAGTGGTTTTCAGCTCTTGCTTTATAACCTGGGGGGGGGGGGGGTCACTGAGTCTCAGTGAAGTCAGGTCCCCACAGCTGTAATTACTGGACCTCCCCAGATGCTTCCATGCACTGTGATCTCCCCCGACAGTACATCAATGGAATCATATCCAGCTACTGAAGAACAATCAGCAGATGAAGGAGAAACCCTGGTACCTCTTAAGAGATGAAGTAAATCTCAGAAAATAACACTTTGTCCCCATGCACCTTGTATTTTTAATTCCTGTCTCTGACCTTCGCAGGAATGATTCAGGTAGGAAGCAGTGATGTTTGAGATTAATTTGGAGAAATAAAACATTTATAACATTTAATCCTTCTCTCAACCAGGAGTATTGAATTAGTCCCACTTTCCACAAATGCCTCTTCTATCCCCCTTCTTTTTTCTGACTTGATTGCTATGCCAATTCCTAGCAATAACGCTCCTTGGACAGAGTAACTAGTGATCAGAACAGTCCTCCCTGCAGAGATAGCATTTTGATACAGGATATTAACAAATGGGTTGTGGAAGGAGCTGGTGTAACCTTGAGCAGGTTGCAGATTTGGTTCCTAGTGTATAGTCCATATCGTTGTGGCTTGGTTTTATCCGGTCTTTATAGCTGTGGCTGGTGCCCCTTCCATGGTGTTTCCTAATACACCTAAGAACACGACACTGGCCCAGAAGATATCCCTGGCACCATCAGTGTTGCCCAAAGGCAGCACTCTCTGGTTGAGATGTTTGTGCCAAACGTGGAAGTTTCCAGGAGGAATAAATACTTCCAGCTATCACCCAGGGCCTCCCACTCTGCTTCTGCCAATTAAATCAGCTTTGTTCCTATGATATGGGCGATAGAGCAGAAACAAGGAACTCCTACTTGTATTTTGCAGAAACCTGCAAAAGGGATAGTGAATAAAGTGCTGGACAAAAGAGCTGTGGTAAATATCAGATGTTCTCTTGCCTCTAAGACTTTTTCACATTGGTCACAGGGCGAGGGGTCTGCCTCATTGCTCAATTCCAGCACTGACTGAGAAATAATCCCTAATCAGTGCATCCAGAAGCCATTGGCAATGACAGCGCTTGTCTCTGCTGTTATGATCCACCTACCCACAAGGCTACCACCCCTAGGTAGCAGTGCAAATGTGACAGGGTCTGGGGAAGTTTTCATTAACCCTGTTTAGATCCAATCCTTCCCCAAAAGGAAATTATTTTTTGTTTGTTACTCGGCCCTTCTCTAGCGCTTTCCCTCGGAAGATCTCAAAGTGCTTTACAAAAACCAATGACTTAAAGGAAGAAGGGAAGTTCCAGCAGATAATCCCCAGAAATCTGCAGGTGTCTCTATAAAATGAATCCTTTCCAGAATACTTACATGCTTTTGGCCTGAGCATCACATAGGCATTTGCTCCCATCCAAACAACCCATAAACTGCACCTCAGTCTTGCTTTTCCAAAGGACAGAGGTTAAGGGACAAATTTATGAGAGGGCTTAATTTATTCTAAGCTATTTTGGGCTCCACCCCCTTCCACTGGTTTGCCACCCTCATCCACCCCTCTGGCCTACCTCTGACTATGACCATCTATCCTTCCTATGAGACACCAAATCTTTTCCCCAGAAGACACTAAGGCTGCAATTTCTAAACGGAGTTAGTGGATCTGGACCCTTACTTCACAGGCCCCTTTGAAAATCACTGCAATAGAACAATGCGTTTTGCAAACAGATGGGTGCAGGGCTGCTCTTTTGTTTTCGTTTAGCAGGAGCAATATCAAACACTATCAGAAATAAATGTGGTAGCTGCTTCCTGGACCCCTTTCCTGCAGCTTAGGATGCTAGATGACTGTGACTGCAGAAGCAGTGCTCCCATACTACTTTTTAGGTAGCCACAACAAAGTTTTGCCGGAAAAGCTGGGGTCCATCATAAAATCTAAAGGAAATGCAGATGTGATTCACACTTAGGGTGACCAGATGTCCCAATTTTATAGGGACAGTCCCAATATTCAGGGCTTTTTCTGATATAGGCGCCTATTACACTCCACACTCTGTCCCGATTTTTCACACTTGCTATCTGGTCACCCTAATCACGCTTACGAGGTGTGAATTTGTGCCTCCAAGAGGCGGAGCAACATAGACAGTTATTAGTTGGTTACTGACTTTTATTTAACAGCTACGACTCTTTTAGCTCAGGCAGTATACTTTACAGCCACCAGCGGTCTTCAGAGAATTGTAATTAGCTGCCAGATGAATTCAACTTGAATTCCATTTAAATGTGTTTTCATTTCAGATTGATGCAATGTATTTTGTTAAAATCTAATCCCCACTGGTAATGATCTGTCCAAGGATGTCCCATTACAATGTACCTGAGCACATAAAAGCATGAGTCTCTACTGCATGGGATAAAGAACCCAGTAGCTCTCCTAGCTCAAAGCAGACTCATAAGCACTATGTGGTCCAGCCACCAGAGGGAGTCAGAGAGCCATGCTGTGTGAACGGTGATGGAGCAGTGGTTCTCAGCCAGGATACGCAGAGATCTTCCAGGGGATACATCAACTCATTTGGCCTGGTCTACACTACGAGATTAGGTCGAATTTAGCAGTGTTAAATCGAATTAAGCCTGGACACGTCCACACGACGAAGCCCTTTTTTTCGACTTAAATGGCCCTTTAAACTGGTTTTTTTACTCCACCTCCAACGAGGGGATTAGCACTGAAATTGGCCTTTGCGGGATGGATTTTGGGGTAGTGTGGATGGAATTTGATGTTATTGGCCTCCGGGAGCTATCCCAGAGTGCTTCATTGTGACCGCTCTGGACAGCACTCTCAACTCATATGCACTGACCAGGTAGACAGGAAAAGCCCTGCGAACTTTTGAATTTCATTTCCTGTTTGCCCAGCGTGGAGAGCACAGGTGACCACACAGAGCTCATCAGCACAGGTAACCATGATGGAGTCCCAGGATCGCAAAAGAGCTACAGCATGGGCCGAACAGGAGGTACGGGATCTGCTCGCCATATGGGGAGACGAATCAGTGCTAGCTGAACTCCGTAGCAGTAAAGGAAATGGCAAAATATTAGAAAAAGTCTCAAAGGCCATGAAGGACAGAGGCCATAACAGGGACGCACAGCAGTGCCGCGTGAAAATTAAGGAGCTAAGGCAAGCCTACCACAAAGTCAGAGAGGCAAACAGAAGGTCCGGGGCAGAGCCGCAAACATGCCGCTTCTACGGGGAGCTGCATGCCATGCTAGGGGGTGCAGCCACCACTACCCCAACCGTGTGCTTTGACTCCATCAATGGAGAATCACACAACAGGGAAGCGGGTTCGGGGTACGAGGAAGATGATGATGAAGACAATGAAGATAGCTCACAGCAAGGAAGCGGAGACACTGGTTTCCCCAACAGCCAGGATATGTTTATCACCCTGGACCTGGAACCAGTAACCCCTGAATTCACCCAAGGCGTGCTCCCAGACACTGAGGGCACACAAGGGACCTCAGGTGAGTGTACCTTTGTCAATATTACACATGGTTTAAAAGCAAGCGTGTTTAATGATTAATTTGCCCTGGCAATCGCAGCTAATGCAGCTACTGGAAAAGTCTGTTAACATGTGTGGGGATGGAGTGGAAATCCTCCAGGGACATCTCCAGAAAGCTCTCCTTCATGTACTCCCAAAGCCTTTGCAAAAGGTTTCTGGGGAGGGCTACCTTATCCCGTCCACCATGGTAGGACACTTTACCACTGTGGAAGCAGAGAAAGAACTGACAGGAAGGGGATTGCAATGCATGACAGTTTGTTAGCAAGAGTCAGGCTAACTGTAACCCTAATAACGCGAGATTTGTAGAAGCGAGGAATGTGTGAGGCGAGTGGGAAAGAACTGTGTGAGAAGTTGCTGCGACCTTGTGTAGATAATATGGAATGTAGACTAAGAGTCTACATTAGTGAGCAAAACAAGATATCAGATGACCTGTGTATAAACAAAATGCAGCTGTTGCTCATTATCATCTGTAACAAAAGGTATAAATGCTTGCTGTAATTGTTTACCTATTGAGAGACCTGTTTAGCTCTCTCCCTCTATGCAATTGCTTGAGAAAATAAAGTATCTGATTTGCTGTACCCAAACAAAAAGTGAGAACTCTGTTATTCTCCGACAATTTGGGGGCTCGTCCGGGATGGCAACGCCCGCAGAGGTACCGGCAGCTGCTACAAATTGTTCCCCTTCTAACCCCATGGCACCACAATAGAGGTAGGAGACCTTTTGAAATCTCTATTGGGGTGTCAGAGGAGGACTGTCCGTGGGGCCATCTGTCCCTGTTGGGCTCACACCATCCGAACTTATTGACTGTGCAGCAAGGTCAGATGCAGAGCGGCGTAATAGGGGAATTGTTTGCCGCCGCCTGTATGCATATGCGAGGTGCATAGGTATGCATCGGAGCTGAGGGGTTGTTACCGCCTCAGGAGGGGTTGTTACTGCCTCGAGTGATGCATCGAGGTACTTGGGAATAGTACCTGGAATAGAGGCCTTGGTGTGTGTGTGTGTACACCAGTGTAAATTGAGAGTTACCGGAAGACGCCCAGAGTACTCTGCAAAGTCTTTTGGCTCGTGACCAGAACTACTCTAACGCAAGCCCGGTAACTAGAGGATCTTTTAGGAGATACTACCCATGGTGGGCTAACTCAGCCTGGCATTGTCAGCGAGGAAGCTACCTGGGTCTAGG